>NC_087151.1:37640192-37647692 GCF_035594125.1 Scylla paramamosain | reverse complement strand
GCGCCAATCTCTACCAACTTCTGCTTGGAAACTTTTCACTCTCATCTGAGCAGCTCGTCTCGTGTTCCTCTACTGCGCACGATCATATTTCTTCGGGTCAAGTCACTGGGTGTATGTCTTTTGTCTCTCTCTATACATTTTCCGTTCCCTTCCCATCTTATTCTTTTTTTTTTTTTTTGCTTCTTTGTTTTGGGGTTTGTTCACTTACCCATATTGCTCTTTTCATCTGGTCCAGCCCCGCGGTGTATGTCTTTTTATCTCATTTTTTTCTCTTCATATTTTTCCGCTCGCGTCCCTTCTTACTCCTTCTCTTCTGGTCTAGTCACAGGGTGTATGTCTTTTTATCTCCCTTTTTCTCTTCATATTTTTCGTTTCCTTCCCTTCTTGCTTCTTTGCTTCTTTTACTTCTTTGCTTTGGGGTTTGTTCATTTATCCATTTCGCTCTTTTCTATCATTCAGGTTCGTTACACCAAGTGATTCTTTTTTATTGTTCTTTGCGAGATCTAAAGAAACACTTCTAAGGTTTATTATGCGACAGATAAAAGATGCACTTGTTAATTAGATTTTGTATTCTTTTTAAGAAATCATTATGTTGTCTGTTTATTATCATCATCACCATCATAGTTATCATCATTGTCATTATCAACATCATCATATCTATGTTCATCCTGTCTGTCTTTAAGTAACCTAATCAACTGGCGTGGTGGCTCTCTGAATTAAACAAGAGGTTGTTAAGCAGCTGCAGCTCCATTCCAGTGTGAATTGTTGTGTGCTGCTCGTGTCCCGCACAGACTTAAACAAAACATTGCAGTGACGGATGTTGATGCAATAGTTGTGATTCCTACCCAGTGACGTGATTGTCAGAATGGAGAGACTCAAACAAATGTGAGCAAACAGCGGCAGCAAACATGGGTACTGCGTCCTTCCTGTATACTGTGCCTCTGAATATCAGCACGATGGACTACGTTTTATTAAGTGTTGATATTTGCTGAAAATATCAACTTTATAATAGCACAGTTTTATTCTTGCCATGTAAAAACGGCTAAAATATGCATTTGCATATGCACATATGCAGATGCGTAATTATCCGTGCCATTCTCATAGAGAGAGAGAGAGAGAGAGAGAGAGAGAGAGAGAGAGAGAGAGAGAGAGAGAGAGAGACAGAGAGAGAGAGACAGAGACGAGACGAGACGAGACGAGACGAGACGAGACGAGACGGGGAGGGGAGGGGAGGGGAGGGGAGGGAGAGGGAAGGAGAGAGAGAAAGAGAGAGAGAGAGAGAGAGAGAGAGAGACGAGACGAGACGAGACGAGACGGGGAGGGGAGGGGAGGGGAAGGGAGGGGAGGGGAGGGGAGGGGAGGGGAGGGGAGAGAGAGAGAGAGAGAGAGAGAGAGAGAGAGAGAGAGAGAGAGAGAGAGAGAGAGAGAGAGAGAGAGAGAGAGAGAGAGAGAGAGACGAGACGAGACGAGACGAGACGAGACGAGACGAGACGAGACGAGACGAGACGAGACGAGACGAGACGAGACGAGACGAGACGAGACGGGGAGAGGATAGGAGAGGAGAGGAGCGGGGAGAGGAGAGGAGAGGAGAGGAGAGGAGAGAGAGAGAGAGAGAGAGAGAGAGAGAGAGAGAGAGAGAGAGAGAGAGAGAGAGAGAGAGGGAGGGAGGGGGTATGAGTATTTTTTGATCCATCAGTCTTCACCTCCAGGCAGGAGGTGAATGTCTACAGTGCACAGATGGTCACACGCACTGCCTCTTGAAAAAAGAGCTGCTATAATGTCACCACTTCAGTTAGCCAATCCTCGAAGTGCTATGAGAACAGTTTAATACCCGAAAATTTGTTATTTTTTGTTGCTGTTTTGCTCTTTGTGGAAAAGGCTGCGGGGTTTCAAGTGAAGAGTAAAAGTAGTTAGAAATAAATGTGGACCATTCCATTATTCCATTATTTTTCATCCTGTAAATAATGTCAGAGTTGAAAATTCTATTGTTTTCGGTGCATCATTAATCGTAGCGGCAAAAAAAAAAAGATAATAATATTATTAATATGAATAATAAATTACATTTGTTACAGATTCCGGCCATAATGTACTCAGATAAAATTATGTTATGTAAAGCAGAATGAAACACCGTCCCACCTTCACACCAGGAAGTATTCATCCATGCTACTGAATACACTAAACTTATATTCTATTGTAGCCTGCTTAACATAGATTTGAAAATTCCTGAATAAAACCCAGCTGGTATACAAATAAATATATTACACAGAGCTGCTATCCCTCATTTCGATTCATTCTTAATCAGCGACTCCAAATGACCTTTGTTACGGCGCCTCAACTCATCCAATTAAATACTCTTTTTTTATGTAAGACGGAGACTTGCTAAGGGTAACAAAAAGAGCGAAAAAGAAGGCAAACAAAACACTCCCAAAAGAAAAAGTAAAAAGAGCATTCAAAATCGGAGATACAAATGTTAAAGTGTCTCCCATTCAAAAACCCTACTGATCTCCCTATGACTATTGAACACGTGAGACCTACGCCATACCTTCACCTTTGCCTGAGTGAGAGATATGCATGAACAGAAATAAAATAAGATAAAATTAAATAAGATTAAATCAGATTAATATCCCTTTCCACCAAAATCCTTTCCTTCCCAATCAAGTACTCATTTTTCCCCTTTTCTCTCTTGTCTTCTATACCATCCTGTCATTCTCTCACTCGCCCATATGCTTATACACTAAATTAAAGCGAGGAAAACTAATTTCTATTCACTTTTTCTCCAAAATGTTTTCCTCTGCAACCGAGTCGTCTTACATTTTCCTTTCTCCTTTTATCTTCTATCCCATCACCTGTTCTTGTCATTTTCTCACTCGTTCATATGCTTATACACTAAATAAAACAGTAAAACTAACTCTTATTCCCCTTTCCACCAAAATCCTTTCCTTCCCGATTTATTTATTTATTTATTTTTTTTTTTTTCCTTTTTTCTACCCCCATCAACTGCTCCCCGTCATTTTCTCACCTGTCCATACACTTACACACAAAACACTTCGTTATTCTACTACACAGTGAATCTCACGCCTCCCTGCCCGCACAGTGTCTGGCTTTACTCAAGGTGGATGTAGATACATTAATAGTACAAGTGATGGAATTAACCCCGTCACTACTAGACGACCTTTTTTTTATTTTTTTCCCTATAACAACCCATATACAACGTTTTATACGCTTTTGTACTAAAGTCTCTTAAATAGTTCTGTGGAGGCAGGCTATGAAGTACAATAGCAATCTCCCAATGCCTTTATTTCCGTGTGTCTGTGGAAGCATTTTTTTTTTCTTTTTTTTTCTTTTTTTTGTGCTTTAAATGTTAAGAAATGATGACCATAGCAGTGGATAAAAAAAAAATGTTAATGGTGTTCGTCTCTTAACCTTCCTTTCCTTTGACTGCGTATATACTTGTCTTCACTTGTTCACCTTCAGCCTACCCCCCCTCCCTCCTGCTCTCTCTCTCTCTCCTCTCTCTCTCTCTCCTCTCTCCTCTCTCTCTCTCTCTCTCTCTCTCTCTCTCTCTCTCTCTCTCTCTCTCTCTCTCTCTCTCTCTCTCTCTCGCTACATGGTAAAAATATGAATACTTGAACTATATCAGGTATTCCACATAAACCATCAACGTCAATTCCAATTTGCATGTTAAAAAAGCCGTGTTTATTTGTGGCAGGACAGCGTGGCCCCGAACGCTCTATCTAAATTGATTTCATTTAACTTTTGTCTCCCTCTTCTTTTTTTTTCTCTAAGTCAAATACATCCACACGTGTAGATTTGCACCGGAATATTCGTGTTTCTTTTTTTTTTTTTTTTGATAAGAGAGAGAGAGAGAGAGAGAGAGAGAGAGAGAGAGAGAGAGAGAGAGAGAGAGAGAGAGAGGGTGGGGGGAGATAATAGGGCAAGGGAAGAAGGAATGAAGGACTTAAGGAAAGAACAAAGGAGAAAAAATAGGGAGGAAGAGAGGGAGGTAGGAAGGAGGGAAAGAAGGAAGAAATGAAGGAAGAGAGGAAGGAAGAAACGGAGGAAGTGAAGGAGAAAAGCAGATTAGTAGGAAGATGCAGACAGACAGACCGACAGACAGAGACTTTGAATATAGTTGCTGCAGACAACAAGCCAGATAGGCCTCTAAAAATCATTACAAAAAACATATATGTCGTGCCACCTTCCCTAAGCCTAAATAATGATGACGTGCACAGATTAACAAATTAACTGCACTGCCAAGGTAACTATTAAATAACGTAATTGTGTAATGGAGCTTGGTACACACACACACACACACACACACACACACACACACACACACACACACACGGGCAAAGTTCAGTGCATGCAAATTAAGAAAAAAATATATATAAAATGAAAGAATAAAAGAAGCCGAGGAAAGCTGGGAAAAGATACGAGGGAGGAAAAAAGGTAAAAAAATTGTTAGAAAAGAGAATTAAAACAAAAGAAGAGAGAAAATCTGCAGAAAAAAAGTCGTAAGTATATAAAAAGTTTAAGGGTAAGTTCGTCAGAAAATGCTTGTAAAAAATAGACTCTCACATAAAGAATAAAGAGTCTGATGCTAAAATCCGCTGAAAAGTGATAGCAATAGTGGTGGCAGTGGTGGTGGCTGTATAATAGTAGTGGTAATGATAGTAGTAAGGGTGATAGTAGCAGTAGTAGTGGTGGTAGTAGTAGGTGTAGTATTAACAGTAGCAATAGTGGTAGTAGGAGTAGTAGTAATAGTAGTAGTAGTAGTAGTAGTAACACCACCACTTCACCAACATCAATACTACCACCACCACCACCACCACCACCACCACCAGAAGCAGTAGTTATCTTCCCAGTGTAGTTTCTTACTTATCTCTAAGTTTTCTCTTCCACTCCATCATCTTCCTTTTCTTCCCTCCATCCCTCATGCCTTGCTTCCTCCTCTCCCTCCCTCTCCCCTCACGCCTTGCTTTCTCCCTCCCTCTCCCCACACGCCTCGCCTCCTCTTTCCCCCACTGCCCGCTGCCTGCCGCCTGTCAGGGGCCGCGATACACAAGCTTTATAACTCCCTTCTGAGGCACGGTGGCTGTGGTCTTGTGTGTGTGTGTGTGTGTGTGTGTGTGTGTGTGTGTGTGTGTGTGTGTGTGTGAGTGCCTGCCTGCCTGCCTGCCTTCCTACTTGCTCTCCCCATCCTCCTCCCCGTATCTCTCTCTCTCTCTCTCTCTCTCTCTCTCTCTCTCTCTCTCTCTCTCTCTCTCTCTCTCTCTCTCTCTCTCTCTCTCTCTCTCTCTCTCTCTCTCTTATGTGTAGGAATATTTATTTACTAATAGGGTTATTGTAGGATGTTTTTCTTTGGTAATGCTTACATTAATTATAATCGCTAGAAACTGCCATGTTGATGGCTAAAATATACCAGAACCTTTCGTAGTGAGGGGACAAAATGTTAGAACCTTCGGTACTTACGGAAAAACACTAGAGACTTCTGTACTTACAAAAGAAACGGTAGAAAAAAAAAACAGAGGTCGGATATTGCTTTCTGTCCTGGTGAACTGCAACTTCCTGTTGGTGTAGTGACCGTGTTATGCTGACTGCTATCAAGCCTTTGGACTGCCATGGTGGTGCAGTGAATGGGTGCGGGAGGAGGGATGTCAGGCTGGGGAGGGGTGGATGAAAAGTGTGGATGTCGTGCCTGCTAGCAATGACACACATCCCCACCATGTCTCTGCGTTGCTACACAGACTAAACTGAATCTACTGTAGGCCTTCCTGACTCTTGTTGTACACATCAGGCTTGCATATCGTCGCACTCTCACCACTGTCATCTCTGGAACTCTGCCTGATTCTGTTTTCCCGCCTTTCTATGATCTGAAATATTTCAAGGGAATAGTATCTTGACATCTGCTGCCATTTGTTAATTCCTTTCACTGGTAAGTACGAAAATCAACTGCCTGGTTATTGTTTGTTCACTTTCCTATGACTCAAACTCTTTAAAAGAGGAGTATGAAATATTTCTGAACGAAATTGGATAAATCGATTGGAACCTTGATTTCTGTTTAAACTGTGGAGACTGAAATTTAAAGGGGCCTCTTTTTTTCCTTATTTTTTTTCTTTATTTTTTCCTAAGTTATATAATAACATAATGCAACAAGCTCTCTCTCTCTCTCTCTCTCTCTCTCTCTCTCTCTCTCTCTCTCTCTCTCTCTCTCTCTCTCTCTCTCTCTCTCTCTCTCTCTCTCTCTCTCTCTCTCTCTCTCTCTCTCTCTCTCTCTCTGTTGCTTGCTTCAATGCAGACAGAGTGGGTGTTTCTTCCTGGTGTTGTCTTAGTGTTATCAGCAAGCGAGCACACGCAGGGCTATTTACCAGTAAGCAAGGTGAGGAGCAGAGTGGCAGCTCCTTTGAGACAGACTTCAATACTGTACACCTTGAAAAAAAAAAAGTGTTCCTCGCTCGCGTCTCGCCCAGTCTCCGGGAAATTCACTCTGTCTCGCAACACACGGGGCGAAGTTCAAACCCTGAGATACAAAGTGGGTGAACCGGGTAGGCGGCCTTTATTCGTGCATCGGGATCTAAAATTGAGTAGTGCTGAGTGACCGTGCATCAATGCAATGCTGGAAGCTGGGAAGGAATGCATACCACTTGACAAAAAACACAGGGTAACGCAGAGTGCCTCGGACACTTACGTTGTTGCCAAAACACAACAAAGAATGGTGGGAGATCATGCCAGCTATCTTCTTTTGGGCAATACGTGTATGACACTATGCATGTACTTATTACTTGTCGAAAAGTCTTGAAATACACTAAATAAGAGTGTATATATTAATGACTGTCAAGGTATGCAGCCGGTTGTGAAATTAAGTATGAAATATATAGAGATGTAAAGATATTTTTGGACTTGTGTACAAGTGTACTTGCAAATTTAAGCAGCAAGTTGAAAAATCAATGCATTAGTGTACTGGAAAAAAAAAAATACACATATATAAGCTAATGTCTGTTAATGTAAAGAGCAAACTATAAAGCCAATGCATTAGTTAGCCTTAAAAAAAAGTACAGAAGAGGAAAACTTAACTAAGTAGGAACGAATATGCAGAACTTGTAAATGTAGGCACCGAATTATCAAATGAATGCATTAGTAAACGTGCCGAATACCAGATTTCACGTAGGCAGAGGCGCTCTTTACGTTGGCTGTAATGGAGGCTATGAAATTAACCAGTCATTCAAGCAAGACTAGGAGGACCATTTTACGGTGTAGGACACAAAATTTTCATGGCCCACGACTCCCATTTGCCGCAGGAGTAATCACAGATAAGACAAGACGAACAGAGCAAAGGATAACTAGGGAATAAACTCAATAGCCTCTGAAAGTCCCGGGTGAGGCTAATGTGATGCTAGCAGAACGTAATGCACCCAGTCATTGCCGGATGTGCATGAATTTTGAAAGCTGGCTCTCTCTCTCTCTCTCTCTCTCTCTCTCTCTCTCTCTCTCTCTCTCTCT
>NC_087151.1:37565192-37635192 GCF_035594125.1 Scylla paramamosain | reverse complement strand
AATAACATTAGATACCAAACAAAAAACTATAATATGGACAAGTACTGCTTCTACTACTACTACTACGACTACTACTACTACTACTACTACTACAATGCAAAATAACAATGAGGCACGGGTCCTCGCTGTCGTGTGTTGGCTTCCTGTGCCTCTTCGCAGGGACTGGAGGGCAAGCAGCCGAGCCTTCCCACGCCAGCTCAGGACGGGGAGGCAAAGGGTGTGCATACATAGAAAAGGACGGGGTGCATGTGTTATACTACAAGTGCGTGATGCGTATGTAACCATATTCCGAAATGCCTCTATGCCGTATCCCGACAACTTTCAAAAGGCTCTAGTTGAAGTCACGCTGGTTTTCAAAGGTGAAAACTTTATGAAACGACTGTTTTGTGATTAGGATTTTATTTAGATACTTTATTTTCTTGTCCGTATTCTGAAACGCTTTGCTCTTTTGTCAGCACCATTTTCAAAAACCCAGAGAGACTACTAACCACGTTCCCAAGAGTGTTCCTCCTGTTAATAATATAAAAACCCTGTAAATCTGTCGCCATCCATAAAATCTTGTATCATTTTAACTAGACTACAGCCTTTTGAAAGTAGTCGAGGTGCCTGCAGAAGTGTTTCAGAGTATGGTCCTGTGTAGCACCACCTTCATAGCATCCTCGCGGCATAGCTGCCACCACTACTCCCAATTACTTCCTCTATAGTCAAACCAAATTGTTATCATGTCCGGCACAATTTGTCTGGCTATGGAAGGATGGAGTATGCCCGTATATAAGTGTGTAAGTCTGCGGATATATATAGCCGTCTTCCATCACTTCTCATTCCGGGAGTTTTATTTATTTATTTTTTATTTTTTTATTTTTTTTTATTTATTTATTTTTTTTTTTTTTTTTTTTTGTCATTTATGGAAGAACCTCCTTACTCTGATAGTCTGCTGCCTACTGTTATCGCCTTCAACTGTGGGGTTAACGAGTCTTGCACTATAACATCATTTATTTCTATCATCTTGTCCTTTATCCTTTTATTCGAGGAGCTTTCCTTTCTTTAGTAGTCTACAAAAAAAAGTCTCCCCTACTCTGTTCATCTGCTGCCTGATACTAACTCCTTCAACTGTGAGCAACGAGTCCTCCACTTCAACCGCCTTTATTTCCTCTTATTCGTAGAACTTTCCTTTCTCTAGTAGTCTACAGAAGAGCCTCTTTATGTTCTCCCACTGGTTTATAAGGACTCCATAAACTTATATCAACTCCTTCAAGTGTAGAATGTCATTGAGACACTAGAACTAAGCGGTGTCTTGCACTTAAAATTTTTACCGCCTCTCATTCCTAGAATGTCCCTTTCTCTGATAAAGAGCCTTCCTTACTATTTTCCTGTGGCACCTTACATAACAGCTCTTTATACACACACACACACACACACACACACACACACACACACACACACAACTTAAGCAGAGAAGAAATATATCAAGTTTCTCACCGACTCCCACACGTTTCTCTCCTCAAGGTGCTAAGTAAGAGGGAAGGTAGAAATGACTTGGCTTGGCTTGACGCGCCGCAACCGGACCATGTGGCGCAGCGGGAAAGAAGAGCGTAGGAAAGAAGGAAGGAAGGAGAAGATATTCTATTTCTGTATCGATTTCCAGCTCATCGCCAACCTGGTATTGAATCCTTTGGCGTCTCATCTCAGCTACTTTTAAGACTTTCTAGTGGAAATTATAGCTTTCAAAGGTGTTTTCTTTTGTTTTTACTATTCTAGTGATAGTGTAACAAGGATGCAAAAACCGATTAATCATCACTTTAGAAACAGTCCTTAAGAGATCCCAAAGCATTTCAAAAACCATGTACAGGTTCAAGAGAGTTTTGCAATTCTAGTGACAATATAACAAGGATTTTGCATCAAAAATGAGCAAAAAACATCAACAGAAACCCGACTAATCTTCACTGTGGCCTAGCAAAACGGCCCTTACGAGATCCCAAAGTGTTTCGAAACACTATACAGGTTCAAATGAAGGAGTTTTCAAGGGTACTTTTTTTCACGATTTCAGTGATAGTGTAACAAGGATTTTATAAGTAAAAAACGAGAAAAATATCCTTGATATTTTGATGACAAAACGTTTCAAAACACTATAAGTACAAGAACTAGGAGCTTCTATGAGACTAGACATGCGGTGTAACTTAAAGAGCGGTTCCATGATTCCCTCTCAGTACTTTGGTCCCTGAAAACAGTCCTTATGAAAGCCAAAAGCATTCCAAAATACCATTCGTGAAAACGGAGCTTCCATAAGACTAGAAACATAGAGAGTAACTTAATGAGCGGCCCGTGACTCCATCTCTTTCTCTCTCTTTCTGCTGTCCCGACCACCGCCTCGCCTGAGAAGTGGACATAATCGTTACTCTAGCTAAATATTTGACGAATGGGAGCAACGCACGAGTGAGAAATGGCCGAAACCGCACGTTATGCCTGCTGAGTGCTTCTAATGCTGTTGTTTACATTACGATGAAGTAGATGGTTGACTGAGCGGAAAATTCAAATAAACGTGTCTGTTTCATCTTTCCGACGATGCAGAAATTGAAAAGATGACTGGAGTAGTTTGTATTTTTTCTTTTTTTCAGGTAAGAGGAAATAGAGTTAAAACAAGGGAAGTTAGACACAATAAACAAAAAATAAATAAATAAATAAATAAGAACTAAAAATTTAAAAGGTAAACGGAATAGTTTGTGATTTTTGGCAGATAAGAGAAAATGGAGTAAGAAGGTGGAAAGAAATACAGATATAGTAATAAGATAAGAGCTAAAAAATTAAAAGGTATACAGAGCGATTTGCATTTTTTCCTTTTTTGCAGTTAAGAGGAAATAGAGTAAAAGTAAAGAAAGAAATAGCTAGACAATAAAGAAATAAGAGCTTAAAGTTTCATATCAGGGAATGTTGTTTAAAAGGCAAGAATTCCTCAGAGCAACGACGCATGATTGATACTTATTATCTTTATTGTTTCTTCTTCGTTTTCTTCTTCTTCTTCTTCTCACTTAATAACAAACCAGATGATTATTATAACATGATTATATAAACATGTCTCCTTTCATACACTCTGATTTCTCTTACGACACATGATTAATATTTATTTAACGGCGTTTACTAGATGCGATGGTCGCGTGACGCCACCGGGAAGAAAGGTACCGTATCATAATATCCGTCCAGCTCACGTGTGCCATAAACTTTTTTTTTTCTGGTCGAAGTACTGTAATTATTTGAAGGGATAATCGCATGCGATAGCAATGGAAAAAAACATAATAGTGTCTCCAGTGATGTATGAGTCCATTCAGCGTTGGCAACAGCTATACTCGAATAGGCGTAGAAAATCAACACAAAAGATGATGGGCCATAAGAATACCAGGTCCATATTTTGAAACGCTTTGTGTTTTCATGAGAAAAACTTGCAGAGGCCACATAGATAACCAGTCGAGCTCTCACTTGTGTGTGTGTGTGTGTGTGTGTGTGTGTGTGTGTGTGTGTTTTCATTAAATACATAAAGTTCTTATTGAAGTACTACCAGAACCATGAAAGC
Source organism: Scylla paramamosain (assembly GCF_035594125.1). Classification (NCBI taxonomy): domain Eukaryota; kingdom Metazoa; phylum Arthropoda; class Malacostraca; order Decapoda; family Portunidae; genus Scylla; species Scylla paramamosain. The sequence continues at coordinate 37,631,627 of NC_087151.1, read as the reverse complement.
ACCTCCTAAATCATAGTAACATCCATTAGAACTTGATAGAAGTAATCGGGATAAGACGCTGAAAGTTTGAGTACAAGGTCAATTTAGACAAAGCACGGGACAACTGGAGGACTGGACTAAGGGAAACTGGCTCAAGATAAGAGCTACTGATGAGTGGAATGCCCTATCAGAATATGTAGTCTCAGCACTCATTATCTCCAGTGTCAAAATAAAACACGATAGGCACAACAGTATAAAATAAGACTACTACACTAAATCCTGAGGTGGGAACATCATAAGAACAAAAGGAAATAAAGGAAGAAGCAAGAAGCCATGAGGTCTACATGTGGCAGTCCCTGCATGAAAATTTTCACTTATCATCCTCATCCGTGAATTTATCTAATCATCTTTTGAAGCTCCTTAATGATGCAGCACTAACATCCTGATCTAAGAAGTATAACCACTCCACCCCCCTATATTATTCTCTAGGTGAGTAATAATTTCTTATTTTGGCTAACCTTTTGTTTTCTTTTTTTTTTTTTTCTTTAGGGACTGGCATCTCAGTTGACTTTTTTATTTTCTTCCTGTTTGTTGTTCATGGTCAGTGTCTCTTTCACATGAAAAAGTGAGCAATAATAGCAGGGCAAAAATACATTGCAGAGATGCAGCCCCATACAAATTCCCGGCCGGCACAGCAGTGAGGCGTCAGGCCAAGATCTAACGTTAATTCAGGTCTTGGTTGAATCTTGCGTCAGGCGGGCGTCCGTGACAGGTGGCGCCGACCTCATTCTCTGCTGGATCAAATTTCTCGTGTTACCTAACTTCTCATCGAGGTAGTAAGGCCAAGAGTGTGTCCGGGGTGCGCCAAGGACGAGACCTCCCTCTTCCTCCGCCTCCTTGCACCTCCTCTTACCTGTTTTGCCACACTTCCCCTCCTCCCAGTCTGCCTCGATGTTGATAATGCGTCACCGCGCGTCGTTGCGTGAATGGTTAACGTATTTGTGGATGAGACGAATTCTTTTGATTGTTAAACCTTTATTTGAAACTGGTATGCTATATTTTTTTTTTCTTTTGGTGGATATTCTCTCTCTCTCTCTCTCTCTCTCTCTCTCTCTCTCTCTCTCTCTCTCTCTCTCTCTCTCTCTCTCTCTCTCTCTCTCTCTCTCTCTCTCTCTCTCTCTCTCTCTCTATATATATATATATATATATGTGTGTGTGTGTGTGTGTGTGTGTGTGTGTGTGTGTGTGTGTGAATGCAGGGCGTCAGCCCGGTGCGGCACACATACTCCAGGAAGGTGTAGGGGTTGCAGCTGATTCCCAGGGATATTGTTTCTGCACAGCGAGTAAGTCGGGTTTTGTTTCACTTGCTCGTCAAGTCCAACCCTGAACCCGTTCCACAAACGAGTAAACCTCTTATGTCATCATCATCATCATCATCATTCCTTAAACATCATGATCTTTATAAATCCAATAGCAACAACACAGCATTGCCTAAAAATAAGTGGCTGTCTGTACCCAATATATCAGGAACGTCAGTCGAACATCATGCAGTGCTCTCTTCCACTGTGTTTATCATCCTCCTTCGCTGAAATTCCTTTGATCTGTAACTTATCAAAATTTGCAGGCAGACCGATAGGAAGTCAGAGGACTCAGGACTGAGGAAAAACTCTGAACACAAGGAAAGTGAAGTAAGAAGTTACTCGACTATTGACTACGACTGTATCATCGTTTACAGTATTTTCCTAGTTTAGATAAATAGAATAATGTTTTTGATAGTCCTCGGTACTTAGTGCTACATTATTGTGATATATGACGCGAATAGAGTAAAATAAAATAAATAACATAGCACATTCGTTAATATGATTTAAATTTATTCATGAACTTCGGTATGTTGTAAGTTACAACGCTGAATATTAAACGTCATCATTCACGCTGCAAAGGGCATCAACAATACTGCATGTAGTCTTCTAGAGCACAAGCAACCATAGACAACGCTCTCCATCACAAATGAAGGCCATCACCACTTCCCCCATTCTTAAATTTAGGGTTTTCATGAAAATTATTACCAAAGGTCACGGACATGCTTAGCCAAGTCCTTATGTACCCGACTAATCCATATCAAACTATGAATAAAATTGTGAAAATAACTACGGAAATCCTGGTGACTTCTAACAGAGGCTGTGCAAAGGAGTCGAAAGAAGAGAGGGAGAGGGGGGAAAAACACTAAAACATTTAAGTATACAGTCTTTGAAGTCACACTAGAGTATACTATATGGATAAAGATTCATAGATCTTTAAAAATAATTTCCATGCAGAGCTGGATACAATACTGCCAAATCATTGTTGTCAGTGTGGAACAGAGGATGGAGTACAACACCTCATCCTGTGTAGTGTATCTATCCAGTGTAATCCGTAGTAAAATATCAATATCATTTCACAGAAATAAACCCATGACCTTCAAAAATCAGAGGGTGCTGGCACCGTATTTGGCACCATTTGGCACTTTGAAATCAGCTGGCAAGTTGAATGGCGGGAAATAAATGCGGAATCTTTATAGCATTCATCCTTTTTTCTGAACAAAACAAATATCTGAGGAAGACCTAACTGCATATAGAATCCAAGCAAGAGAAAAATGTAATGTGAAGCATTAATGTAATGGTGAGGAGTAGGTAAGTATATGGAGGGTTGGGGAATATGGCAACAAGCGGAGCGGTTTGTTTACATCAACACGTGCGAGGCGGCGGCGGTGGGAAGGCAGCAGGCAGAAGTAGCAGCAGTTGAGTGTTGCACTGCCTGGCCCGGGAACATCACCGTAGACACATCCTTCCTCTCTTCCTCACGGCAAGTGTTTAAAGTTTTCTTTGTACTGGTAGCAAGAAAAGTGAGAGGGCAGTTGGTGTTGATCCGTAATTCTGTGCCGATTCAGTTTGTTTTCTCAGCGTTGGAAGTTGCAGTAACCTTGGCCTCGTGTTTTAATCTTCTCCATGGCAAGCGTTTCATGTTTCCTTTGTACTGGTAGCAAGAAAATTGAACATTATGATATGTGATTCTGTGCCGATTCAGAGTGTTCTTTTAGCTGTAGAAGTTGCTGTGACCTTGACACTAGTTATGTTTTAACCACCACCCCTAGCAAGTGTTTGATATGCTCTTACTGTTTGTGCTGAAAATAGTGGGTGGTAATGATCTATGATTCTGGTAAGAGTGAGTGTGTTTTCTCAGCACTTTAAAGGTACAATAATCTTCGCATCATGTTGTGTCTTCCTTCCCAGCAAGAGTTTAATTTATTCTCTGTATTGGTGCTATGAACAACAGGTGGTTATGGTCTGTGATTCTAGTCAGATTGAGTGTTTTCTTGGCATTACGAGCTGCAATGCTTTGTTTTTATTGTTCATTCACTTTATTTACTTTACCAATTGCCTACTGAATAGCAAACAGTATGGTAGAGGAAAGATTGTACATGGACAAGTAGGAGTGCATTCAGTATCTGCAGGCATGCCACTCCTAAAATGAGAAGTCGTTATAGTGTAGTAGAAGCTGATAAGGGGCTCATGTGTGTGCCTAATGCAGAATTTATATACACATAACTGTTTTGGGAAGAATTAATGTAGAAGGAAACTTAAATTGAGCAACCCAAGTGGTGTGTGGAGTTAATAAAAGAAATGACAAATTAATACAAACAACATTGTCTGGCAGCAAGTTCCAGGTATCAGCACCTGAAGCTAAAGTTGTTGGTGTCTGTGACAACAACTTTCTCCTCTCTGTCTAGATCCTATCTGCAATTTGAGTCATAAACTTCCTAATAAGGTGTGCAGAGTTGATGACTAAACAGGAATGGAAATGAAGGTATTGATCATAAATTACTGCTCAACTTTATAATGAGTAGGTTGGAGAATACCAATGGAGTGATGGACAAATATACACTGACATGATGTTGATGTTGACTGTGTACTAATTCATTTCATATAAATATTGACCATTACCAGAACAAACTGTGATTGCATATGCCTTGCTTTGCTAAGATATCACCTACCACAATCTAGGTAACATATCTATTGGTGTTGGTATAAACAGTGTAGTGACAGGAAAGTCAGGGCCAACTACAGTCCATTCAAGCTTTGTTGATCATTCTGGTTTGCATTGTCCTGAGTGTCCTGACAGAGTTCACTCTGTCAAGACACTCAGGGTCCAACATGTCACTATTTAGGTTAATATAATCACCAAAACCTCAATGGATTTTGGTTAGCCTTAGCTATCTTGTCACTACAATATTACGAGGAAATGGTGCTGACACATTGCCCCAGTTAAGATGTTTATACTGGTAAGTCTGAGGTAGAACTTAGAATGACACTAACTTAGTCTTGTTGTGATCATGAAAAAAATACTGAACATCCTCGGTCTGCCCTTTACTTATAATCTGAACTGGAAACTTAACATCTCATCTCTAGCTAAAACAGCTTCTATGAAGTTAGGCATTCTGAGACGTCTCCACCAGTTTTTCTCACCACCCCCCAGCTGCTAACTCTTTACAAGGGCCTTATCTGTCCATGTATGGTGTATACTTCACATGTCTGGGGGGTTCCACTCATACTGCTCTTCTAGACAGGGTGGAATCAAAAGCTTTTCATCTCATCAACTTCTTTCCTCTAACTGACTGTCTTCAGCCTCTCTCTCATTGCCACAATGTTTCATCTCTAGCTGTCTTCTACCACTATTTTCATGCTAACTGCTCTTCTGATCTTGCTAACTGCGTGCCTCCCCTCCTCCTGCAGCCTCGCTGCACAAGACTTTCTTCTTTCTCTCACCCCTATTCTGTCCACCTCTCTAACACAAGAGTTAACCAGTATTCTCAATCATTCATCCCTTTCTCTGGTAAACTCTGGAACTCCCTGCCTGCTTCTGTATTTCCACCTTCCTATGACTTGAATTCCAAGAGGGAGGTTTCAAGACACTTATCCTTCAATATTTTACTACTGCTTTGGACCCTTTTATGGGACTGGCATTTCACTGGGCATTTTTTTTTATTGGATTTTTTGTTGCCCATGGTCAGTGTCCCTCCTACATAAAAAAAAAAAAAGACTGCACATGATTTAAGAAAACAGATGAATAGATAGAGAAATGCTAGAAAAATCTTCAGCTTTTATTGTATAAGCAGTAACTATGCTTTAGGGTGGAAGATAAAGATGGGACATACATTGTAGCTGTGCATGGCCTTGTCATTCATCTCCATCTCATTGAAGGGGGCAATCATATATTTTGGCTTATGCTGTGTCCCTGAAAATTGCAGTAAGTAGTATTCCCCATTAATGTATTATTGTGTTTTGCTTTGGTCAAGATTTGATGTGTATCTAAGCATGGTAAATTAACATTTTCATTATTTATTATATTTTTTACAGAATGCTGAATTATTGTTTCCTGCGGCAAGAGAGCAAACATTATCAATGAAGAGCCTTGCGAAGAAGCTGAGCAGCTGTGTCCTGCCAGGGGACCAGTTGCTGCCTCTACTGGAGGCACATATGACTAAGAAGGTGATTCTTGTATTAGTTTTATATCTGTTTATTCATTTATGAGACTATATATATCTACTTGTGTACACTTGTGGTCAGAAGTTGAGTAACCTGCCACACTCAATCTATTTCAATCTTAAGTTCTCTGACCTCTTTGGATTTTATTAGTGTCAGGTTTAATAGGGAGATGGTCAGTAGATGAGAGGATATAAGAGTAAGACATGTAGGATAAGAGTAAAGAGTGTGGCATGTTAAACAGTGACCATGACTATCCTTTTGTGTCTGTGTATCTTACTGTACTTTCCTCTCTCTCTCTCTCTCTCTCTCTCTCTCTCTCTCTCTCTCTCTCTCTCTCTCTCTCTCTCTCTCTCTCTCTCTCTCTCTCTCTCTCTCTCTCTCTCTCTCTCTCTCTCTTTCCTTTCCATTCTCTCATTCTTCTTTTTTTTCACTACTACGTATTCTTTCCCTTTCTCATCTCACATTCACCTTATGTATATGCTCAACTTACTGCCCTTTCCAGGGTCATGCTATGCTCTTTTCTTTTGTTAAGTTCTTTAGTTTGTGATGCAAATTCAAACTGCACATCTTCATAACCCTTATCTTTCTTTGTAAAGATTTTTGAATTGCAGAGATGAGTTATGAATTATATCAGTTGCCAATAACAACCTCCAGTTGGATGTTGGATGTTATTTTAGGTGTTAATGTAGAACTAATTATAGTCAGTGTATGCAACTCAAGTTTATAAGTCTTGTCCTGATAGTAATAATTTTAGAGAGGATGCAATATGAACATAGGTGATTTTTCAGCACAAGAAGTGTGACCTGCCATGGGTGGAGATGGTCAAGCGGCTGCTGACCAAAGCTGTGGATGAGGACAATGGGATGCTGTTTGAAAATGCTGCCACTTTTATAAATATGTGAGTAATATAACAATAGGGAATCTAATCAACATGATAATTTTGATATGCTTCATTCAGGGATTGCCATTTGTAGACCTGATGGATTCTTGCAGCTTCCCATATTTTCTTAAAATGAAATGTTGATAATAAATAAACTGCATACATTTAAAAGAGCATTGATGAGAGTTGTTTGTGTTAAAATGTAATGGTCATTACTAAGATAAATGTATTGCTCTAATATTCATGGATTCAAAAGTAGAACAGTTGTCATAACAGCAACAGAATAGTCTGAAAGAAAACTTCACATTGAAATAAATTGATACACACAGCACAAAAGAGTCCTGTATGTTCCAATAAACTTGACTTTGCTTTGGTAAATCCCAGTACAAATCAAAGTGGTCTGCAGGAATGTAAATTTATTTTATGTTAGGCAAATGTTTGAATATTTTAATTATTCATATAATGGATTTTGTGCTCAGCAAATTTATTTTCAGCAAGGGTTAGCAGAATTTGAAAGATGATGTTTAAGGAACTAAAATTTGTTATGCTGAATTTAATAATCAGAATACAATGAAAACCATGAGTTCCTCTCTGAAACAGATTGGTTATGTATTCAATTCCAGCATTGGAGAAAAATAGAAATGGATAAGAAAATGTTTCAGATTTCAAAAGGCATTTAGGAATTAATTAAGTTCGAAAACCAAGGTTTCACTATACAATGTTGATGGGAAGGAGGTGATGTGAGTGCTTTGGCTGATCCTGCCTGGACTGACTGGCCCTGCATGGCTACTGCACCACCTCACCCACACCCGGAATGTGCACACACGCACCAAGACACACACACACACACACACACACACACGCACAGACACACACACACACACACACACACACACACACACACACACACACACACACACACACACACACACACACACACACACACACGTGCACACACATGTGCGCACACACATGTGCGCACACACACACACACACACACACACACACACACACACACACACACACACACACACACACACACACACACACACACACACACACACACAAGCCCAAGAGCCAAACCACTTGAACCCCACATTCATAACAATACAATATTTAAGTAGGTAATAATTAATTTATTGTAATTACTTGTAAAACTCAAAAGATTAAGAAACTTCAAAAAACAACATAATGAACATTCTGCCAGTTAGTTATGAGTGTTGTTTTGATATATTCCTCAGTCAACTGAGTGAGACAGTGAGGAAAGGCCTTAAGAATCCCAGTCAGTTTGGCCAGAAGTACTCAGACATCCTCAACAGCCTGCTGACCCACCTACACTTAATCTTGGAGGACACAGTAAGTAATGTGGAGGCTGCTCCTACATCAGGTGTTCAGGTAAATTGGGAAAGCTTCAAGAGGATTTCATTACAGTCATCACTATTGAGTAACAGGCTGAAGCTTCATGAAGTTTAATTTAAAAAGCTAAATTAAGAAATTGGCTCCCAAATAGAGTGGTGGATGACAGGAATAGTCTCAGTAATCATGTTATTAGTGTCAAATCAGTGACAACCTGTAAAAGATTATTGAATATTTTTTAGATAAATAATCTACCATGCACTGTCTTTAACTGCTATTTCAAACATGCCATATCCTTTTTTTAGAGTCAAAAACATTAGTCAGAAATACAGGCCAAGTGTCTTGAAACCTCCCTCTCAAAAGAGTTCAAGTCATAGGAAGGTGGAAATACAGAAGCAGGCAAGGAGTTCCAGAGTTTACCAGAGAAAGGGATGAATGATTGAGAATACTGGTTAATTCTTGCATTAGAGAGGGGGACAGAATAGGGGTGAGAGAAAGAAGTCTTATGAAGCAAGGCTGTAGGAAGAGGGGAACCATGCAGTTAGCAGGATCAGAAGAGCAGTTAGCATGAAAATAGCAGTAGAAGATAGCACAAGACGCAACATTGTGGCACAGAGAAAGAAGCTGAAGATAGGCAGTTGGAGGAGAGGAGTTGATAAGACAAAAAGGTTTTGATTTCACCCTGTCTAAAAGAACAGTATGAGTGGAAACCCCCCCCATACATGTGAAGCATACTCCATACCTGGATGGATAAGGCCTCAGTACAAAGTTAGCAGCTGAGGGGAGGGAGGGGTTAGAAAAACTGGCAGAGATGACTCAGAATGCCTAACTTTATAGAAGCTGTTTTAGCTGGAGATGAGATGTGAAATTTCCAGTTTAGATTATAAGTAAAGGAAAGACCTAGGATGTTCAGTGTAGAAGAGGGGGGCAGTTGAGTGTCATTGCAGAAGAGAGGATAGTTGTCTGGAAGGTTGTGTCAAGTTGATAGGTGGAGGAATTGAGTTTTTGAGGCATTGAACAATACTAAGTTTGCTCTTTCCCAATTAGAAATTTTAGAGAGATCAGAAATCAGGCATTCTGTGCTTTCCCTTGGTGAACTGTTTACTTCTGGAAGGGTCGGACCTTGACAAAAAAAGACTTGGAAAAGTGCATGGTGGTATCATCAGCATAGGAATGTATAGGACAAGAAGGTTGGGTTAGAAGATCATTTATACTGCTACCTGTGTATTAGGAGGAAAATGCAGTTGAATTTAGGTGGTTCATGTAGTGCAGGATTTGCCACAGGACAAGGAAACATGTGGATTGGAGTGGTGGTTTATCTGCTCTCTATTCATAGGTACTTCTCTCATCAGAATTTGCAGGTGGTGGAGATACACACCCTGTCATCCCAGATCCTTGCCGCTGTCATTGATATGAGCATTGCTGCATATAAGTGAGTAGGATTTGTTTTATTCATCATTTTCTGCTTTGTTTCATTTCTCACTAATCCTTATGTTTCATAAGACTCAACCAATCATTTAGTGTTTTTAGCAACTTCTTATTTTAACATTAAGAAGAACAGATTACTACTACCTAAATATCAATGGTAAATAAGAGACCATAATATTCTTTCTTTTCTCAGCTTACATTGACAAAGCATTGCTTCATTGACAGGAAAGGCGAAGAAGCATCTCTGGTGGCCAAGATCTTTATGAAACTGACTATGATTCTTGGTGAGCTGCTTTTTTGTTATTGATTTCTCTTGTATGCTTGTAACGTACAGAAAGTGGTAGTCTTTTTCCTTCTCCATGGGATTAAATGGCTTATGAATTTATCCCTGTTTCTGCAGTTCTCAGCAATCTCTTCTTTGATGTTCATCCCTCTCATAACTTCCTTACTAACTCACACATCCATTTCAGGTAATCAATCTTAGTTTCTCCTCCACACAATCTCTGTTGTTGCTCCACTTGCACCTGCTGCCATTCCATTCCTCAAAATTTCAGCTTTTTTGTAGGAGGGACACTGGCCAAGGTCAACAAAAATCCAACAAAAAAAAGGCCCACTGAGATGCCGGTCCTCATATACGGTCCAAAGCAGTAGTTAAAAATTGAAGGGTAAGTGTCTTGAAACCTCCCTCTTGAAGGAGTTCAAGTCATAGGAAGGTGAAAATACAGAAGCAGGCAGGAAGTTCCAGAGTTTACCAGAGAAAGGATGAATGATTGAGAATACTGGTTAACTCTTGCATTAGAAAGGTGGACAGAATAGGGGTGAGAGAAAGAAGAAAGTCTTGTGCAGCGAGGCTGTGGGAGGAGGGGAGGCATGCAGTTAGCAAGATCAGAAGAGCAGTTAGCTTGAAAATAGCAGTAGAAGATAGCAAGAGATGCAACATTGTGACAATGAGAAAGAGGCTGAAGGCAATTAGAGGAGAGGAGTTGATGAGATGAAAAGCTTTTGATTCCACCCTGTCCAGAAGAGCAGTATGAGTGGAACCCCCCCAGACATGTGAAGCATACTCCATACATGGACAGATAAGGTCCCCGTACAGAGTTAGCAGCTGGAGGGATGAGAAAACTGGTGATGTCTCAGAAAACCTAACTTCATAGAAGCTGTTTTAGCTAGAGATGAGATGTGAAGTTTCCAGTTTAGATTATAGGAAAAGGACAGACCAAGGATGTTCAGTGTAGAAGAGGGGAACAGTTGAGTGTCATTGAAGAAGGGATAGTTATCTGGAAGGTAGTGTTGAGATGATAGATGGAGGAATTGAGTTTGAGGCATTGAACAATACCAAGTTTGCTCAGCCCCAATCAGAAATTTTAGAAAGATCAGAAATCAGGCATTCTGTGGCTTCCCTGCATGAAGTGTTTACTTCCTGATGGGTTGGACGTCTATGAAAAGATGTGGAAAAGTGGTATCATCAGCATAGGAGTGGATAGGATAAGAAGTTTGGTTTAGAAGATCATTGATGAATAATAGAGAGTGGGTGACAGGATAGAACCCTGAGGAATACCACTGTTAATAGATTTAGGAGAAGAACAGTGACTGTCTACCACAGTAGCAATAGAACGGTCAGAAAGGAAACTTGAGATGAAGTTACAGAGAGAGAAGGATAGAAGCCATAGGAGGCTAGTTTGGAAATCAAAGCTTTGTGCCAGTCTCTATCAAAAGCTTTTGATATGTCTAAGGCAACAGCAAATCACTAAAAGAGAATGACCAAGACTCGGTAAGGAAAGCCAGAAGATCACCAGTAGAGCACCCTTGACGGAATCCATACTGGCAATCAGATAGAAGATTGTGAAGTGATAGATGTTAAAGAGTGTTCCTGTTGAGAATAGATTACAAAACTTTAGATAGGGAGGAAATTAAAGTAATAGGACATTTAGTAAGCAGGAAATTAAAGCAGTAGGACAGTAGTTTGAGGGATTAGAACAGTCACCCTCTTTTAGGAACAGGCTGAATGTAGGCAAACTTCCAGCAAGAAGGAAAGGTAGATGTTGACAGACAGAGTTGAGTTTGACTAGGCAAGGTGCAAGCACAGAGGTGCAGTTTTGGAGAACAATAGGAGGGACCTCATCAAATCCATAAGCCTTCTGAGGGTTTAGGCCAGTAAGGGCACAGAAAACATCATTGTGAAGAATTTTAATAGGTAGCATGAAGTAGTCAGAACGTGGAGGAGAGGGAGAAACAAGCCTTGAATCATCCAAGTTCAACTTTAGAGATAGATGTGATAGCAGTGTTGCTGTCTGGTTGAAATAATAGAGGGAAAAAAGAAGAAGCAAAGTTATTGGAGATGTTTTTGGCTAGGTACCAGAAGTTACGAGGGGAGTTAGATTTTTAAAGATTTTGACACTTTCTATTAATGAAGGAATTTGTGGTTAGTTGGAGAACAGACTTGGCATGGTTCCGGGCAGAAATATAAAGTGCATGAGATTCTGGTGATGGAAGGCTCAAGTAGTTTTTGTGGGCCACCTCTCTATCATGTATAGTATGAGAACAAGCTGTGTTGAACCAAGGTTTGGAAGGTTTAGGTCGAGAAAAAGAGTGGGGAATGTACACCTCCATGCCAGACTCTATCACCTCTGTTATGCACTCAGCACACAAAGACGGGTCTCTGACACGGAAGCAGTAGTCATTCCAAGGAAAATCAGCAAAATACCTCCTCAGGTCCTCCCAGCTAGCAGAGGCAAAACGCCAGAGGCACCTTCATTTAGGGGGATCCTGAGGAGGGATTGGAGTGATAGGACAAGATACAAATATGAGATTGTGATCGGAGGAGCCCAACGGAGAAGAGAGGGTGACAGCATAAGCAGAAGGATTAGAGGTCAAGAATGTTGGGCGTATCTCCAAGACGGTCAGGAATACGAGTAGGGAGTTGCACCAATTGCTCTAGGTCGTGGAGGATAGCAAAGTTGAAGGCTAGTTCACCAGGATGGTCAGTGAAGGGAGAGGAAAGCCAAAGCTGGTGGTGAACATTGAAGTCTCCAAGAATGGAGATCTCTGCAAAAGGGAAGAGGATCAGAATGTGCTCCACTTTGGAAGTTAAGTAGTCAAAGGATTTCTTACAGTCAGAGGAGTTAGGTGAGAGATATACAGCACAGATAAATTTAGTTTGAGAGTGACTCTGTAGTTGTAGCCAGGTGGTGGAAAACTTGGAAGATTCAAGAGCATGGGCACAAGAGCAGGTTAAGTCATTGAGCACATAAACGCAACATCCAGCTTTGGATCAAAAATGAGGCTAGAGAAAGTAGGAGGGAATAGTAAAGGGGCTATTGTCAGTTGCCTCAGACACTTGAGTTTCAGTGAGGAAAAGAAGATGAGGTTTAGAAGAGAAGAAGTGGTGTTCTACAGATTGAAAATTAGATCTTAGACTGCGAATGTTGCAGAAGTTAATGAAGAAAAAGTTGAGGGGGGTGTCAAGACACTTAGGGTCAACAGAAGGGCAGTCCGACCTGGGGACATTTATGATCCACCTCCCCAGATGGGGACTCCGAGGCTGGTGTAGGAGTCGCCATGATAATTTTGAAATTTTGAGTGAAGGGTGTGTGTGTTATTAGGTGCTTGTAGTTTTGTGTGGAGGAAGAGAGTTGTCTTTAGAGGGCAGGCTGTGACTGCCCCCTTGTGTTGTGAGACACAAAGGGAAACATTCAGTGAGGTCACAGCTGTGTTTAATAAGTTCACAGCACCCCTTGAACAGTGCTTTAGACCTCACTTGGAGTAATTATCATTTCGGCAGGTGCCTACTGCCTCCTCCTGTGATTGTGCACATAAACGCAACATCCAGCTTTAGATTGAAAACGACGATAGAAAAAGTAGGAGGAAACAAAAGGAGCTACTGTCATTTGCCTCACACACCTGTGTTTCATTGAGGAAAAGAAGATGAGGTTTAGTAGAGGGGAGGTGGTGTTCTACAGACTGAAAATTAGATCTAAGACTCATCTCTCCCTCGTTTTTTATTTTCTCTTGTTCATGCACTGTACCATCACCACTTACTATTCCTACACACATTAAAATCACCCTCATTACTAGCAAAAATCTGAAATCAGATTAGGGATAATTCCAGGTTCTCATAATCCCTGTTGTCTATTGTTACTGTATGTTGCAGGTTATTCCCAAGAGCATCTCCTTGATGCTCTCCTTCACTGCAAGACTCTCATCCACTCTCGCTTACGGCAGCCTTCAATACAAGTGCCACTGATCAAGTAGGTGTCCTTCCAGTGTGAACTATTTCATTATGAAAATTCTCATAATGTGTCTGTTAGAAAAGAATTTTCATAGTTTATGAACTCATAATTTAAAATGCAGTTTCTTGGAACATTCTCCAGGCCCCAAGGTGACCTCTGTACCAAGAATGTTTTTAGATTTAGGTTATTGCATAAACAGTTTGGGATAAAAAAATGTGGTGTCTGTGGCAAGGCTAATGGATTTGAATGAACTGACTGTCAGGCAACAAGCCAAGAGGATTATTTCATAACTTTTGCATTTAACCCTAGTAGAGTTAGGCAAAGTTCCTTATGTAAGACAATTACTTGGGTTTGTGTGGATGAGGAGTAATAGTCTTCAGGGATTGTTCTTTATATATAATATGTACAGAGACAAGAGAATGCTCAATGCCATTGTTGAATACAATCCAGTTTGTCAGTATTGTATAAGAGAGCTGCATACCTGCATGTTTAGCCAACACTTCTAGCTGTGTTGACATTATTGGCTGTACCATAAATCAACCATCTCTTTCCCCATCCCTTTGATAAGGAGCCCCATCCGCTAGCTACCATAAATCTGCTCGCACCCCCTTCCCTTCTTTAGACCTAGGTTGGTACCCCAGCAAACACATACATATGGAAATTTTCTTAATTAAAGCATTTTATACACATCAATGTTATAAGGTAAATTGTGTAATGTATAATAATACATATAGTGATTGATGGGACAACAAATATCGATATAATCATGTACACAATATAGGTAATTTTGTTGGTATTAATGGTGCCATATTTAAACATTGTTTACTACCAGCACCACACCATTCTCAGCCACAGCCACACCAGCACCTCTCCATATTATTTTATTTCATTATTATGTTCAAACCATTACAACAAAACTACAATATTGCTTATACACATTTCTGATACTTACCATAGTGGGAATGCCATCAGAATGAAGCGAAAACCTTTAATTCAACCAATAGGCTTATCATAATAGAAACATCGAAGTGTTTAACAAACTATAAGAAAGCTCGTTTAACCAATATTTGCTCATTCATATTTGATCAGATATATTTTTTGATGAATCATGAAACATTTGCTACTTTAATATCTAAGTGAATCACTGGATTAGTCCATAAAATATACAAATGAGAAAATGAAGTGGCACATATCTGGACCCCTTCCCAAATGGCAACAGTCACCTCCTACTGCTGTGCCGCCCCCACCCCATTGCACAGACGAATGAGTCACACAGCCAATGGAGCAGATTTATAGTATGGCTGTTTGTCTTATCTCTTAAGGAATTCAAATATCCTGCATTTTGGCAGATACCTTCAGATCTATAGACCAAATTTGTTTTGGCTGCCACATCCAGCTACATAACATCCTTATTGCTACATCTCACCTTCAACATGAATGAGTATACAAATAAAAATATAACAGTGACTAACATTTAAACCCTTTTTTCTGATATAAATTTAACTACCATGCAAAGTATTCTTTTCAAGAACATAAGCCCCACAGCTGTTGGTTTATTGTTATATTGAAATTACTTTAAATTTGTTTGGATGTAATAAGTGTTTTAGTGTGAAGTAATTTGCACTGGATATTTTCTTTCCAGGCGTTTGTTTTCATCAATCAGGAGTGGACAAACTATGGCTCCAGTGTTGTATTTGAAGTACTTACTACTGGGCAAACTGTGGCTCTTCATGACAGAGAAGAAAGAAGTAAGAATAAGGCTGACTGTTATCTGTGTGTGTGTGTGTGTGTGTGTGTGTTTACCAAGTTATACAGTAGTGTAGAGTAGCATTGCTGTTTCCTTTATCCAATTTTGCTTTTAATTAGATGGTGTTTTCTCAAACCACCTTAGACTTATCTCCTATTCAGATATCAGTTCACATGTTTGCTTAACCCTATTTTCTATGACTTTAAAGAATATTACTTTTATTTTATTTTATCCTCACCCATCATATCAAGCCATAAGAGAGAATATTGCTTTAGTCATTTTATTTTCATAGAAAGGAAGCAAGAATTTTCAAAATCTGGCAACAGTTTTGTCCTTTTTTGTTGTTTATCTAACCTTAGTCCTATCTAACCACTTAAGAAAACTTAATCAAAACCAGTCTTAGAAACACATTCAATTTGATTGCATCAATCTCTGAAGAATGGAAATTTGGGACAATTCAAGATGTAATCCCTAATCCAGGACTTGGTGCTGTGTGAGACATCTTGTGGTGAACAATTCAACAGTCTTTTGGTGTTAGATTATGTGTAATCTTTCATCCATTAACTTACAGCTTGGGAAGACAAGAACGTATATTGCCAAGGTGCTGAAACTTCCTGAGAATATTCCTGATTGGGCAGAGAGGGAGAGAGTATCATGGCTTGGCCTGTCCCAGTGGAGCACTCGTCTCATCCTGAAAAGCATGACTCTCCGTGGGGCACATCAGGTAATGAGTCGTCAAAAACACCATCATTAGTATTTTAGTTGAGTTCCACCTGTTAATCATCAATCATAAAGGAAAATCAGTTGTTGATACATGAAAATCAGTTGTTGATACATAGTCATTGTTTTCATTTTTATCAGTGGTACATAGTAATGGATTTTTATCAGTATATTAAGCAATATTGTTTTCTTTCAGACTTTCTATGGAGACAAGTATGAAGAGATCAGAGCAGGTGTTGATTACCTGTTTAAGAAGGAAAAATCCCCAAAGGCTGGCTCATCAAAATCTTGTACAAATAAAAGAATGACTGGAAAAGTTCAAACAAATGACCATGAAGAGTTTCCTAGACCTCCATTTTCAGAGATGAGCAGTGATGAAGATGTGAAACTGGAACTTGAGATTGTGAATGTAATTAATGATACTACTGATGAAGAACCTTTACCATGCAGCTCAAGAAGTAATGACAGTGATAGAAAGCAGAAAAAGAAAAGGAAATCCAA
Organism: Scylla paramamosain; assembly: GCF_035594125.1. Lineage (NCBI taxonomy): Eukaryota > Metazoa > Arthropoda > Malacostraca > Decapoda > Portunidae > Scylla > Scylla paramamosain. The sequence continues at coordinate 37,615,265 of NC_087151.1, read as the reverse complement.
AGAAGTTCTTACTCCAAAGGGAAAGAAAAGAAAGGTATCAAACCATGTGGAGGAAGAAAATGAACTTCCTGCAACAAGTAAGAGCATATCCCTTATGAAGACCAAATCTGGACTCTCTAAATCCTCAGTGAATAAGAAAGTGTGTAAGCAAAAGAAAACAGACAACATTTGTTATAAAATTACTGAAGACTCGCCAGAAGTGCCAACTTCACTGACAGACAGTAAAGAGAGTATGAAAGAAGAAATCCAGAAAGTAGATATAAATAGCCATGTTGCTGATGAAGGAAGTTCATTCAGTAACAAAAGTATTAAGAAGAAAGGAACAAAGAGAAAATCAGTGGAGGTCTTAGAGCAGAAAAGAAAGAAAGGAAAAGTTCAGAACTATAAAGAGGACAAAGAAACTGATGCAGCTTTAACAAATAAAGCAGAAACGATAAAACTTAAGAAGAAAAGTAAGAAAACTACCAAAACTATGATTGGAAGTTCAATCAGTAGCAGTGAAAAACATGCTCATCTAAGTAAAGCAGATGAATCAGATGTCTTGCCAGACACTGATCACACTCTTGAACACATCAACTTCAGCCATCCAGTTGAAGAAAAGCTAGAGACTTTAGAGAAAGCAAGGAAGAAGAAATCTAGAAAAAGACCCAAATTTACTGTGATGGACAAAGAAGACTTGAGAGATGAGATCAGAAAAAATAGCTGCCAATTTGATGAAGTTTGTGAATATTCTGGTGATGCCGCCTCCTTGGGAACCTCAAGCAAAACACAGGAAAGGAAAAGCTCAAGAAAACAAAAACTTTCACTGAAGCAAAAAAGAATAAGAAGAAAAAGCATGAATTTTACAGTGACTGATTTAGAAGAATTGAGAGACAATTTCATTGTAGAAGAATTTGAGAACAATAACAATACAAGTATTAGGGAGCTAAGTGTAAATGAAGACAATGAGATAAAAGCAGTAAATATTATGCCAATGGAAGAACAAGTCATAAGCAGTGAGAAAAAGGCAAGCACCGACTCTCATGAAGAAATTTGCAATGATGCTTCTGCAGCTGAGTATCTTAGAGTGCACAGTGTGAATACTGATGCACATGGTAACAGCTCAGAAGACAGTAGTGATTATGACCGAGGTGATGGTGATGAGGATAACGATTTTGAACATGGTAAAGCCAAATTAGAATTGGAAAATTCAACAGAGTGTAGGAAAGAAGAAGACAATTTGATTAAGGAGAACAGTACAAAGGACCAGGCTATTCATAAGGTTGATACTGAGCCCAATGATGAATCAAACAGCAGTAGTAAATATGCAGATGAGTCTGATAAGGGAACACTTGTGGAGGCAAAATCTAACACAGCTGATACATCAGAAAATGACACCAGTAAAGAACATCAGGATGATTCCTTTGTGGTTGAAAGTGATGCAGATGTTAGTTGTGAAGAAATCCAGTTAGAGAGTGAAAATACTGAAGATAAAGTTACTATTGATGTTGTCACTGGTAATGAAAACAGAGATGGTGAAGTAGTTCTTGAAAATGGGCCAGATGAGGTGAAGGATGATTGTGATAGTATTCTTAGCACAAATAAAAGAAGTAATGTATTTACAAAAGATGATGATGAAATCGCTAGTAATGCATCAGAACAACTGCTGAAGGAGTCTTGTAACAATACTGAAGAATATGAAAATGTAATTGATGAGGAAAGTAATTTAGTAGATGACATCATCATCACAAAGTGCATAGTACTAAATCCAGAAAGCAAAGTTATAAAGATTGACAACAGCACTGAGGAGGAGACAGTTACTCTCATCACCAGTGACCAAGATGAAGATGGCAAGGATACTACTCTGGAGGCTGCAGATCATTGTGGCCACCATGATGAAGATAAAGAAGATGATTCCAAGATTTCAAATAGCTTTCATGATATCACAGTTCTTGAATCTGGATGCGAAACCAAAGTCATCATGGGAAGCATTTCAGAGACTAGCGACGTATCACAGTACAGTGTAAGAGACGATGAAAGTGTTATTCTCAAAGCACCAGAGTCAGACCAGGCTATCACTTCTTGTAAAGAGTCCAATGAAGTGTCTACCATAGAAGACACCAAAGGCTTTATTGTGTTAAAGGAGGAGCCAGTAGTGACAGAGGTTGAGGACTCACTGGAAGAAGTGAAACAGGAAGGAGAGATTAAAACATCTCCCATTAAGATGTCTCCCATTAAAATGTCTCCCATTAAAACATCTCCTCTTAAAGCATCTCCCATTGATGTAAAAGATACAAGCATGATGGCAGAAGTATCTCCCATCAAAACGTCTCCCACTGATACAAAAGATGCAAGCAAGACACCACTTGTGCATCGTCGTAGAAGTAGTGAACAAAGTAAAGATGCAGTGCAGGATCCTGTCTCTAGAATGATGAATAACTTGTATAAGTCAAATACAGTAAAGATAGATAACAGTGAAAAAGAAGGAAGCAATAATGAAGTTCAGAATTCAGAGCTTCTCAATGGTCATGAAAATGCAATAAGTGATGATGATGATAAATCTGTGATTGTGGATGAAGATGAAGAAATTGAAAGTATGTTGCAGAACATTGTGAAGGACACTGGTCGGCCATCAAGCATTCATGGCTTGAGGGAAAGACTCCTCAGTGAATCATCTGTGAAGAACGAACAGGAGAACTCAGGTCATGATGTACAAGATGACAAAGAATCCATTAAAAACAGTGAAATGTCTCTATGTGCTTCCCAAGTCAAAACTTCTGACTCAGCCAGTTATCCATTGCTGGAATCCACAGAAGCCATGAGTAGTAAATCTGTGACTCATATAGAGGATCAAAAAGACACTGATAGCCTGTTAGACACCATTGTGAAGGATGAGAGCCGGCTGGCAGAAATTCGTGGGCTGCGAGAGCCACTCTTTTTAAAAGCTTTTGTGTTAAATGAAAGTATGGAAATTTCTGAATGTGGCAAAGATAGCAAAGAAACAACAAGAGAGAACAGTGCCTCCCATTTTAACAGTCAAATTGAAAGAGGTGAAGGCAGTCCCAAAAATTCACATCTTCTGGATGATGAGGTATTACCAAGTAATGATACATTGTCATCTGATACTACGAAGAAGAACAAGGATTTAAAGGACGAACCTTGCACTTCTGATAATGGTAAGCGTTTAACTACAGGGAATGATTTAAGCATCCCAAATGATAATGAAGCAAAAAATATTGATTATAGTAGCAGAGAAGTTACAAGAGACAAGGATCAAGAGACCAGTGATGATAAGCATTTTAAAAAAACAGAACATGATAATGTTCTGAATGATGAGTTTATGTACATTACTTCCAATAATGCAGGTAAAGAAAATTATTCAGCCTCAGTAGAGGGAATGAACACAATAGAAGAAGCTTCCCCCAAAACATTAGACACTGAATCAGTAGAAACAAATGAAGCAGAGGGATTGTCAGACATCAATACATCAACAGATGGTAGTCTCTCTTTAGCTCTGAAATTGAGCAACACAGAAGAAATAGAATCAGTTATGGACGAATCAAGAGACAAGTGTATAGAGGGAGCAGATGAAGCCTACGAAGCAAGCAGTGATGCCTCGGAGGACCCGGCACCCAGGACTCGAAGACGAAGCCGTTCTCTGAGAAAGTCGTTTGCTCAGCAGGAGCTGCAAATGGCTTCTGATTCAGACTCATCACCAGTGCGAGCTTTCCATCGGAGAGGGTCAGCTTTAAATGCTGCAGGACAACAGAGATCAAAAAGGAGGAGAAGCCAGAGCTGCTCTTTAGAAAGTGTGTCCACAGCACCAGACACCCAAAACAAGACACAAACTTTAGAAAAATCTTTAAATAAAATTTTCACTTTAGAAAAAGAGTATACATTCAGTGAGACTTTCACAGTAACAAGTAAAAATATATCTTATTCCAAAGCTTCTGCACCAAAAGACATAAATATTGATTCCAGTGAGGAAAAGACTCTTGTGGCCTCAAATGAAAGCAACCAAGATGTGCTGCCTGCAGAATCGGATAAGACTCCTATTGTTAAAAACACAGAGGATACTCCTCATGTCTCAATGGAAACTGTTGTGACTGAGACAACAGAAACTGATGCAATGGAATCCTCTTCCAAAGCACTACCACCAAGCTCACAAAACAAGGAACCACTTCATGGGTTGACCTTAGCAAAGAGGAGTATTTCCTCATCTTCTGACACTACACTGAAAGAACTTCCCAACAAACCTTCAAGCCCATTCAAGCCCAATTCAGATGATGTAAGTCAGATTGAATCATCTGGTCACAGTAAAAATGAAGTACCAAGTAAAGTTATGGAAGATACAACTGCTCAGTCTAATACATTACTTAATAAAGGAGAGACAGCTTCCTCCAAACTTGATGTTCTTTCCAATGAAATTTCATGTAAATCCCAAGACTGTGAAATATTAATTAAGGAACAGAATTCATTAACAGAAGAAGAGAGCCAAAAGTCTTTGGATGCCATTAAAGATTCAGAAAATCAAGAGCCTCTGTCTGAAGTCCCCAGAATGAAAGAACATGATACAAGTGACAAGGCAGGTCTTGCAGAGGACATTGAAAATGGAACTGAGCATGAAGAAATTAGAAACAATGCTGAATCTGCTCAAGTCTCTGAAAGTGAAACTCAACATGAAGAAATGAAAAAAGATGCTGGATCTTTTCAGAATTTAGAAAATGGAATTGACCATGAAGAAACTGGACAAGTTGATCGCTCACAAAAACATATTGATGAGGAATTAAACCAAGGAATGGCTGAAGGAATTTATGAAGGTGAAGAAGTAGAAGTTCTGTCCACATCAGGAATTGAAGAAGAGGATGAAAAAGAAACTGTAGGAACAACACCAGAGGGTATTGATAACAGAGATGTTGAAGATAGAAAAACTGACCTTTTAATCTCAAAGAAGTCATTGAGGTCCCACATACGGCAGCTGTGCTTGACAAAGGATGGGAAAGATGTGAGCAGTGACTCAGGAAGCAAGGATGGTAGACTTGCTCAGATTCCAGTGGGCAAAGCTCAGTGTTTATCTCAGGTAGCTCTTACAAAAGAAGTACTCATCAGTCCTGATGTTAGTGATGAAGAGTGTGAGCTTGTCTCACCGGGAGTAGATCTCAGTGATGCCAAAGTCCCTATTGAAGTGGATGCCTTAGATGACAGTACTTCTCAAAAGAATGTCTCTCTATGTTTCTCCAACCTCAATCTGCAGAAAAGCAGTGGAGGTATTAACTCACCTCATAAGACCATACCAGAAGAACAAGATGAAACCACTATCCCTAAAAGCTCATCAGATCACTGTCCTAAAGCATCTACACTTCAAAGAAGCAAAACTGTGACTATTCCACCTTCAGTATCCATCCCAGATACAGAGAAGCCTGACAACAGAAGGATATGCACCAGGAGGTCCTCTCGGGGAGTGGCGGGTGAGTGTGCATCTGGTTCATTACAAATTGAGGTGCCAAAGTCAGCCAAGAGTCACATAAAATCACTCAATAACTTTAGCAGCATTCAAAAAGAACAGACAGTTACTTCTGATCCTGAAAGTAGCCCAGATGCACCTAACAGATTTGCTATTGAAAATGCAGGCCAGAAAAGGAAAGAATCCCTGGCAGATGCACCTAAGGACTCGAGAAGTTCAAGAGATTCACATGATTCAGTTTCATCTCTCTGTATTGACAAAGAGAGTAAGGAGAAAAAACTGCAGGCCAGTTCACCAAGTAGTGCAGGTTCAAGAGAAAAAGAACTGAATGCCAGCAGAAGTGCTTCCCAAGAAAGAATGTTGCTATCTGTGCAAAATCAAAACTCTGAACTTTTATGTGAAGATTCAGATAATTTACACAAGCCAGAAAGATGTAAAGTTGCTAAACTGCTTCCTGCAAAGAATGGTTCACCAGATACTCCAGAAGACACTGTGTTAAAGGAGGACAAAGGGGAAAAAAAGAGTCCCCTCTTGTCATCCATTAAAGAAGAATCATCTGCTTGTGATACTCCTTGGTCTGTTGGAAGGCCTCATACATGCTTACCTTCATCAACATCATCATCATCATCATCATCATCATCATCATCTACATCCCCTGCCCTGCTTCCTGTCAGGAGAAGCTCAAGGCTTAGGAATCAGTCCAGTGATGCCTCCTTTCTAACAAAGGTAAGCTGCAGACATGCTATATTTTTCATTAATTTTTCTTTTGAGATCTTAGTATGTTACATGTTATTAGTGTCTTAATAAAATTACCTGTAAAATATGTATTCAAGTCAAAATCAGAATCATATTTATATAGCCATTGTCATTTCCTGACTAATTTACACTGGGCAGTAATTATTTACAGAATATTTTATATTTTTAAAAAACTTTCTTTGGCTTTCTATAGGTAAAATTTATCTTGGAATACAACAAATCCAGTAAATATGTATACATATAGATAACTTCTGAGACACTAATGATTTAAAGATTTATCTTGACTGATTCAGATGTTGTTTCATGTAAATATTACTACTCAGGACTCAAGAAAGGCAGACAGCTCTAGTGCCCATTCTGAGAGTGAACAAGAAATTAAAGGTGAGGACAAGAATACACCTGGAAGTCCTAAGAACTTAAGAAGAAGTATGCGCAGCAGCACAACCCCTCGGAAGGCCCTTAGTGAAGCAAGGTTGTTGACTGAGTAGGGGCTCTTGTCCTGTGGAGCATTGTGTTGTGAATTTTCATGCAAAAGAGTATAGTAGGACTGTGCATTTGGTGACTAAATTTTTTTTTTTTAAATCACGTTGCCAAACATGAAATTGCCAAATGCAAAAAAGAAAGGTATCAGTAGTATAAGAGCCATCACAAAGTTACACTTTTGCTTAATTTGTGATGTATTACATAAATTTTTGTTACCAACCATTACGAGATAGCTAAAGATAGAATATATTTACAAAAATGGAATGAAACTGAAAGCCATGAAATAAGTATTACATAACGAACATTAGTTTGGATAAATTCTGCTTCCTTCAGCTGTGATTTGTCAGATGTATCCTAGCTGAAGGAAATTATCTCTGTCTGTGTTGAAATATTAACTCTAAATAATGAAACTGCAAAGTAATACTATGTATAAGATTAGTAAATATACAGTATGTGTACTGATGTTCTGTATGCATGAAAATAAACATGACCTATTCTTATCTATAAAAATATAAGAACATAAGAAAAGTTACAAGAAGGTAGTAGGCATACATATGGCTGTCCCTGTGTAAAATGTACAACTTTTGTCCACCAGCCATCCCCATACATATAGAAACAAATCAAGACAGCAGTTGATATGTATTGCAGAATATGACATTGATAAGACACCCCATGCCAGATATGTAGTCTTGGTGTAAGTGTAATATCTTGTATTGCAAATGCTAATCAGTTTTGCAGTGCATTTTAAGTTAAATTTTGTTTTAATTCTTTACACAAGTTTGTATTTTATTTCTTGTTTTGAGATAGCTTAATCTTTTATACTATTATTTCAGTGTTGAAATTTCTTTGTTCAAGTTCATTATTATAGATAATATTGAATACCAATGTCTTGGCAAATGTTTTGTAACTATAATAAAAAGAAAACATTTTTATACTAAAGATAACACTTAATGTATTGAAATGTTCAATGAGTTCATTAAGCTTTCCATATTCATCATTAAAAATGAAAACTGTTATGGTGACATTTTATTATCATGTACACAAAATCTCAGCACACACACACACACACACAGTAGAATATAAACTAGAATGAACTGAATAAGTGAACATAAGAAAGCAGGAAGAACAGGTCTGTTATGGTGGGGATGGAGAGATCTGGATATTTGAGAGCATACACATACAGTAGAATATGAACTAGCATGGAGTAAATGTGTGAGATAAGAAGGGAAGAATAACGGCTCCAGTTTTGTGGGAATGGCGAGAGCTGGATTTTAATATTATATATATATATATATATATATATATATATATATATATATATATATATATATATATATATATATATATATATATATATATATATATATAATGTTTGAATGACATAAGAAAACGCTTTTTTCTCTAAAGATTAGAATAATTCATTTAGAATAGACTCACTCAAGCTCTTTAAGAAGCTGACCATGGTTCTACATTGCAATCCTGCCACTCTATTCAAAACATTTGTTGCTGATCTATTGGACTGGGAGATAATGTTTGAGAACCATCATACTGGTGGAAGAGAGAAGAAGTAGGGAAAGACAGGCTTAGGTAAAATGAAATCGAGAGTTATCTGACAGCTGGGCCTGAGGGAAGAGGATGCACAAGACAGAAGTAATTGGTGACAGTATAGAAGAGCAACCGATCCCACCAGGAATTAATAAGGCGAAGAAGTCACTACATAAAGGCAACTGAAGGCATCAGAGCAGTCACTATTCTTTCGGGGAATTTAGAAGTAAGAAGTATATGGTGACATTAATAACCGCAAAGTTGTCCTGGAAGGCTTAATGCGATACACTTACTTTATTTGTCTTGGTTTAACATTGTAATGAGATAAATCTGAGTGAGTCAGTCTACTTCATTTCAAATCTGTTTCATAAGAGAGAGAGAGAGAGAGAGAGAGAGAGAGAGAGAGAGAGAGAGAGAGAGAGAAAGGAAAAACCTTGATCCTGAATGAAAATCACAGTAAATAACATAAAAGAATATATATATACAACTAAAAAAAAACACATCAAATATAATCTATATAATTATCAATTACTTTATTATCGATATGGTGACTTGTCTTTGACGCACAAACAAATTAGGATGTCGATAATTTGCCGCCACCAGGCCAGCAGACAGACCCAAACACAAACACGTGTAAGAGGAGTGCTGGTGACGACTACTCTAGAAAAATGGGTAAAAAGAGCAAAAAGGGAAAGCAGCGAAAGGATACCTATTATCACAAGGCTAAGATTGCAGGTAACGTTATGTATATATGTGTTTTTATTATGTAAATGGGCTATGAAAATCATTTCACCTGTATCATAGTCGGGGGATACCAAAATTCTGCCCCGCATCCACAGTGCTTAGCTGATAACAGTGAGTAGTACCAGTTTATCTGAAAGTATATAAGAAAGAAACCCAGTCAGTGAAACAACTTGGTAAATTTTTACTCTTGCACCAGTCTCTATTCTGGACGAAACAATTTTTTCTGGTAGTTTTGAATGCATCTGCACGATGTTTTTCTCGCAAATCATTAGTTCTTATTTCTTTACCTCCACCCCACTCCCCATCAGAAACTAATGTTTTGCGGTAATAATGTAAAGCAGATTAATACGAAACTGACCAAAATATACCAGTAAAAAATAGTTTTGTCCTCATATATAAGTAACACAGCAGTAACACCCACTCACAATGTTCTCCATAAGATGATTGGCTGCTGCTAGCCCATGGCCGCCACCCGGCTGTCACCACCACCACTACCACCAAACCCAACCTAATAAAATTAATCTAACCTAAGCAAACTATCCTTACCTACCTAACCTAACCTAACCAAATTAATATAAGCTAAGCCAGCTTAACCTAAACTAACCAAACCTTAACAAGACTAACCAAACTATCCTAATCTAACCTAATTGGCAAGGCTATGAAATTAATATGAAGTCGTTACCTTGTTTATCTTCGTAAGATCTGGCGATGGAATAGAAATAATTGAGGAGACACCCACTACCAACAGACAAATTCCTCAGACTAACAAAAATATTTCAAATTGAGCCATTTCTATCTCCACGGGGATGAAATAAAATGCTATGACTGGCTAAATTAATTTTGTAGTTTCTAATTGGCCAGTGGCTGCATTCCCAAGCAAAAGAACCAATCACTGTGATTAATTTCACACTTGCACAACAGATATAACATACACATGCATGGACAAACACACCTTCACTGGCATGCCTCAGTGCTTGCCTGTCCATCACATGCAAGGATGCATCAGTTCTCAGCATTGTCTCGGCAGCAAGCAAACTTGTTTCCCCCAAAACAGAGAAATTTTCAAATATTGCTGTCAGCAATACGAGTATAAACAATTTGTGGTGGGTATATATGGGGTTCAAATTACTCAGAATGAGAAGCTCTATGAAGAGAAGAGTAAGAAAAGCCATGTTGAGAGTAGTGCAAGACTAAAAGAATACCCAGAACTCTATGAACATAGTTTCAGTAATCAGTATCAGGAGGAGTAATCAAAATGTGAAAAATCACTATCCTAAGTGTGGGTCAGCAAATGATGTGAAAAGTTGTCTCTAAAACTTTCTTTACAATCCCCAGGTTTCCGTGCCCGGTCTGCATACAAGCTGGTTCAACTCAACACCAAGTATGAGTTCCTGCAGAAGTCACGAGTGTGCATTGATCTGTGTGCCGCTCCAGGCTCTTGGATGCAGGTGGCCAAGAAGTACATGCCTGTCTCATCTATCATTGTTGGTGTTGATCTCTTCCCAATCAATCCTATCCCTGGGACACTTTCCATTGTTGGTGACATAACAACAGAGAAGGTGCGGCAAGAACTGAAGGCAACCCTCAAGACATGGAAGGCAGATCTTGTTCTTCATGATGGTGCCCCAAATGTTGGTGAGTGAATGCCTGCCTGGTGTTATTCATGGCAAAGGGAATGGGAGATGCTTGATGCTTGTGGTTGAGTGTGACAAACAGAAGTGCAGAGGTTATCTTTAAGCTATATTTAGCTTTAGTTAGACCACATCTGAACTTTGCAGTGTAGTTTTGGATACCATACAATAGGAAAGACAGGTTCCTTAGAAGCAGTATAGAGGTTGATGAAGATGAAAGGATTACTGTACAAAAATAGGTTTAAATGACAACATGCATTCCGTGGAGAGAAGGATGCATGGGGACATGATAGAAGTGTTCAGATGGGTAAAAGGAATTAACAAGGGTGCTATGAAGACAAAATGATTGTCTTAGGAGGTTTAATATCTCCAGTTTTAAGATTAATGATAACTTTATGGCAGCAAAAAAGACAGTCTAAGATTTGGGTGTAATAATTAATTGTAATTTGTCATTTAAAAATCAAGTTAATCAGGGTACATACCATGTAAGAATATTTAATTTGTCAAGAAAATATTTGGATAAAAAGACTATGAAAATGCTTGTTTCTTCTTCATCTTCTTTTTCTCTTTTCGGCTGCTCCTATTAGGGATTGCCAAAGCGGATTATCCTTCTCCAGTATGCTCATTCTTCTGCATCTTCTGTCACACCCACCATTTGCATATCTTCTTTCATTGTATCCTTAAATCTCCTCTCTGGTCTTCCTCTCTTTCTCCTGCTGAGTAGGTCCATTTTCAGCATCCTTCTTACATGCCTGAACCATCTCAGTCTTGCCTTGTCCCCAAACCGACATATGTGTGTTGTCCCTCTGATGTGTTCATTCTTTATTTTGTCTCATCTCGTTACTCAAGAGAACACTATAGCATTTTCAATGCTGCTACTACCATATCTTGCAGCATTTTCAATTCTGCTACTTCCATCTTGGCTTTTTGTCACTATGTTATTGGTACACTTTCCATACCATACAGCATGGTTGGCCTTACTGTGAAGATGCTTGTTTATAATCATGCAATTAGCAAGCTAGATTATTGCAATTCACTATCTTTAATAAATACAGTCTGTCTGTGTGTGGGTGTGTCCAGTTTTCACAGAAAAACTATTGAACTAATTGTGATGAAATTTGGTATGCGGGTCCTCCTTGATCTGGAAAGTGACATAGGCTATGTCTTAATTACTTCCAACCCAAAACCATAACCCAGTTCTTGATGGTGGCACCAGGTATGCCATGACCCATTTTTGATGGTTCCGAGCATTCGTTGTTAACTTGGATTTTTGATGGTGGGGAGAGATATAAATGGAGCTTTCATTGTTAGCTTGGAGTTAAATTCCATCAACCTACTGATTTCTTCAGTAGGTGGTTGAATTTTGTGATACAGAGGTCTCCAACGAATTAATCTTTCAAGTAGGTTTCATCAATTAACCAATATTATGAATCGTGAACAGAAGTTGACATGACATACATTTAACTTAGTAAATGGATGTATATTTTAGGTTTATTATATAGTAAACTTTGTTTGGTTAATAGCTTTGCTGAACAAACGACTGATTTAGGGTGATAAACCGTGCTTTGGAGAGCCAAATTTTACCCAGGCAACACTGGGTAATTCAGCTTGTATTATGATACACCCAATTACTTACTGAAGAAATTACAACTAATGATGAAAAGAGCTGCACAGGTGGTAAAGGATCTATCTCCATGTGAAAGAATAACACCATCACTTATAGCCTTGCACTGGCATGTACAGTCTACAAAATGTGTATCCTGACTTATCAAGCAATACATTTTGATAAATCCAGATATATAAGGGACTTACTGCAAGATGTTTACTTTGATACTGGTGTATTACTGCAACACTGTAGAACAACATAGACTCTGTGAGCCCAGAGTGAATTCATAACTGGGATTCAGAGTATTTAAGAAGGGAACACCGCATAATAAGTTACATGAAAATGTTAAGAGCATTGGCAGTATGGAAGCCTTCAAGAAAGCACTGAAGATTCACTTTTTTCACAGAATCCTTTTATGTTACAAACATGTTAAAAAGGATAAATTTCAGTGTTAACTTTGTTGCTATTGTTGACAGCCCTGCAGCACTGTCAGTGGAACAGGCCCTGAAACCCCATCAGTGGTAAATAGTAAAACAATAAACGATATAAGTAACATTCTCATAGTAAACAGTTAGAACAGAACTCATGGTAATGGATGTAACCTAGATAAGTGTTGGTTTAAAAAGAGATTAGTAAAAACTGGTTCACTAGCAGTGGTGGATGAGTAGTATAGGCTTAGTTGTAATGTGGTCAGCGGTCAGTACACTACGTAGATTCAAGAGAAGGTTAGATGAGTATATGGATAGGGAAGACAAGTTGGCAATAGGAAGGCTAACCAGGGGTAGGGCATGATAAAAGAATGATGTGGTTAGTACAGTAGCTGCCCAGTTTAGGGCAGCTGGCCTTTTGCATGCAATCTCCTTCATTCTTATGTTCTTATGTTTTCATGTTTTTAATTTACGGATAGAATATGACTTGGTTGTAGGTTCTGCCAAGGTGACAGTTTTGTAGCATCTTCAGGCTACATTCAGAGAGCCATCATCATAATTATGGTATATATTTTTTTTTTTATGTGAAGCTAATAAAAGGTAGTGTAACATTTGCATGTGAAAGAGAAGCACATAATGTCCTTTAATCTGGCGAGACATAAGGTGACCAAATGGCTCCCATTCACCACTAACACTATCTCAGATATATATATATATATATATATATATATATATATATATATATATATATATATATATATATATATATATATATATATATATATATATATATATATATATATATATATTGGTCTTGAGTTTTATATAATTCTTCCTGCTGTTAGAATATAGGACTGGTCTTAGTTGTTTATTTGACAGATGGCTATAGGTTTGCTTTTGTTCCATAGGTCAGAACTGGCTGCATGATGCTTACCAGCAGAACCTCCTTGTGCTGCACTCCTTCAAGCTGGCCTGCGAGTTCTTGCAGAAAGGTGGCTGCTTCGTCACCAAGGTGTTCAGATCCAAGGATTACTTCAATTTGGAGTATGTCTTCAGGAAGCTCTTTAAGAGGGTAAGGTGCCCCTTGTGATATTGCAAAATGTAAATGCATCATTGTTTAAATGTAGCACCTTAAGATGTTTTTGGCTACATTGAAAAAGGCAAGATATGAGATTACTAAGGAAGAGACAGAGAATGTATGAGTATGGAAGATGTAGTAGATGACCTTTGTATATATGGGAGGACAAAGCTCTGGAGTAGGTATTTGAAAGGGACAAGGGGATAATGAGAAGATTAGAGCATGAATAAATAACAACAGTACTCGTAGAATAAACTCTTCTCCTGCATCCTTTTGTTTGGAGTTCTTAGGAACAAGTGTATATGAGTATGGTAGGTGGACAAACTTCAGTGAATATGAGAATGAATGCTGTGTAAGAAAAAGAGGTGAGAGGAGAATAAGAGTATTAGAGCATGCATGGACAAAAATAGATTGAGATATTTGTAGTAACTATGTCCCGAGGAGAGTTTTTGGAATGTAAAATCAAATGAGTGTTCCCTTTCCTGCAGGTGGAATCAACAAAGCCACAAGCCTCCCGTTATGAGTCTGCTGAGATCTTTGTGGTGTGTCAGAACTACCTCAAGCCTGACAGAGTGGATCCTGAGTTTTTCTCACCCAAGCATGTCTTCCAAGAGCTGGATCCAGAACCCACCACAAAGCTCAACATTCTCAAACCAGAGAAAGTAAGAGTCATGTATTGCATTGACAGTACCTACCATTTTATAGAATGACTTCATCAGCATTTATCATTTATTTGTATTTTAGGGAAAGATCTAAGTAAAATGGAAAAATAACTTATCAAAAACACATAATGATTCTTTACTTTAAAACCAAATTTTGCTTTTCTTATAGTAGGTACTAAAAATTGTGTTAAAAGTGAAGCAGTAAAATGAATATATACACATTTCTTGCAGGTAAAACAGAAAGCCGAGGGTTATGCTGAGGGAGCAACAACACTATACAACAAGGTTCCTGTCTCAAGATTCATCAATTCATCCAACTTTATTGATGTTCTACAAGAGGCCTCTGAGGTACCACATGGTCTTTTTTTTATTTTTTTAATTAATTTATTTTTTTTATTGTGTTTCATGAAGTTTGTGATACCTATCTTTTTCATGAGCAGTTAGATTGTTAACCAGATGTATCCCTGAACTCAGTCATTATATCAGTTACAGTTCTATGGGGCGTTTGGTATCTCCCTTCTTCTGTGTATTTTCTTGTTAATCTTTATCCCACTCCCTAGAGATTAGTTTATGTTAGTCTCCGTAGGAAAAAGAAATTTATTGTGAATATCACTTCCAGCTTTATTTTGATGATGACAAGATCAAGAACCATCGACTAACCACAGAGGCCATCATAGAAAACTGCAAGGACATCAAGGTTTTGGGAAGAAAGGATCTGCGGCAACTGTTGACCTGGAGGAAGAATTTCAAGGTACAGGATTGTTGTGGTGTGTTCATTTTGGTAACCATGCTTGTTTATGTGGTTCCTTAAATATGAGCTTCATCTAATTAGGTTAGGAAATGGGAGCTTTGTTGAGTGGAATTATGATTGAACTTCCTTCACTCAGCAGAGTATCAGAGTTGTTTTATTTATACCATTCTTCTTCACTCAGGCCGAGATGAAGAAAATGGAAGAAGAGAAGGTGGCAGCAGAGGCAACAGGAGAAGCAGAAGTGGAAAAGACTGAAGAGGAGGAAGAAGAGGAGGAGTTGGACAAACTGCAAAAACAGATTTTAGAGCTGAAGGTAAGATAAAGTGTCAGTGAAGAGAAGTGTAAAAGTTGAGTGATCATAGTACATATTCTTCCTGATTTAGTTACCTAAGTACTGCATATCTGGAAGCATTGTATAAAGGAGTGTAACATCAGGCCTATATATGTATGTAACTTGCATAATAATAGTAACAGTGAACCTGTATGTGATGAAGATGTGACCACAAACAAATTTAATTTGATTTTAATAGGAAGTCAATGGGTAGTTGATATTGAGAAGGAAAGGCAATACTGCATCCTACATCTAATTAAAGCTTTGGTAATTTTACAGAAAGATGTATTAAAAAAGAGTGAATCATAATTGTGTGTGTGATGCTAAAACTTATATTCTATCCCATTAGACTGAACATGCTCAGGAGGAAAAGAGAGCTAGAAAACGCAAATTAAAGGAGAAAAAGAAACTTGAGGAAAAGCTACGTTTGAAGTCAGCCATCCCAGGAGACACTGGCCCCATGGAGACTGGTAGAGATGGACTTTTCAGCCTTGAGAAACTCTCCCAGGTAAGTCAGTGATTCACTTTTATCCTTCTGTAAGGATGAAAACTACAGATTTAAATTGTGCTAAGAAATTTAATTGCCTCATTGGAGAAATTGAGATGAGTTTGGAAGGGTGTGTAAAAGGAGAAAATTGAGTGATTGAGACAAAAGTAAAGTAATAAAGCATAGCAGGTAGTTAGAGGAAAAATAGGTTGTAATTCAATTGCTTGAGGAAGTAGAGAGGAGCATAACAAGTCTGAATGTGGTGATCCTGTTGTGCATACAGGTTCAGAATATGGACTCAGTGGTTGATCAAGAAGCAGACATCTTGCTGTCAGAAAGTGAGGAGGAGGAGGAGCCAAAGGGACCAACCTTCATCAAGTTTGACAGGAATTCAAGCAAACTGGACAGGACAGGCAGGTGAGTCTCTGATATGTGGTGAACATTGATATTGTTGTAACCTCTAGATCCCATAAAGGAAAATGATACCCTTTCATCTATTCACCTTTCATAGATATTGTGAATAATTTATGTGAAGCCATCAGATTTTGTAATTATGATTAGCATATTTTCCCTAGTAGTGTTACTTTATTTGATATCCAGAGATTGTAATAACTTATCTGTATAATGTATTAGTCAATCTATATACAAAATTGATATTTTCATAAAAGGGGTTAGTTGAAACAAGGCATTTCATATGTACAATCATTATCAGAAGTTTAGTAACATACCATACTCCTGTTGTGTTTTGCATTTCTTCTCAATCTTAGTCATCTCACCTGCTAAGAAACTGACAATTGCCAGGTTTTTTAAAGAGATTGCCAGCAGATCAGTGGCCTTAAGGTCAAGGGGAAAGATAAAACACAGTAGAAATGAGTGAAACAAGAAATCATTGACATGTCTTTCCTTTAGCAGTTTTGTAACATGTGGTGATGTCTTTCTTTTTTTAAGATACTACTTGGATAAAGGAAAAAAGGAAATAGGTGAGGGTGAAGAAGAGGAGGACACAGACAGCGATGAAGAAGGACTAGGTCTGAAGGACTCAGTAACCATGTCGGACATAGGAAGTGATGGTGAGACTGACGGTGATGCTGTCAATCCTCTCCTGACTGACCTGGTTGGGGACTCAAAGGAACTGAGAAAAGCTCGTAAGGCAGAAAATTGGTTCAGTCAGGTAAGGAAGTCTGCTGGACCTTTTTTGTAAGTATAGGGAATAATAGATCCCTCTGTACTCGTATTTGTGGCTGTAAGAATCATTAAGTACTTTAATCAGTGTTTTTCAGTTTTTCACTGTAAAGGAATATTTACTGCTACTTCCTCCTGCAGGATGTTTTCAAGGACCTAGAGACTGAGGCTGATGAAGACTATGAGCTTGAAGCAGCCATGCAGAAGTTTGTGGCTAAAGGAGGCAAGCTCAAGGGTAAAGAACCTAAAGCCAAGAAGAAGAAGAAGGAGGAAACAGAAGCAAATGTAAGTCATCTACCCTTTACCAGCATGCTTAGCTGTTTGACATTTATCTATTTTAATATCCTTAGCTTTTAAGAGTTTTGTGACTCTCAATTTTGCTCTCAGGGCAACGAATCAGGATATACTAGTGACCAGTCAGAGGAAGCAGAGGTGGCCAGAGATGCTCCTGACTCAGACTCTGATGGGGACTCTGATTCTGATTCTGATGAAGAGCCCAACTCTATGGGACCACAGATGCCCCGAGCAGCTGGATCAGCTGTTGGTGAAGGTAACTAACCATAGCTGTTCATGACTGTTTCATATGTTATTCAGGATCTCAAAAATTAGTGATATTTATAGATAGATATAGTACATACTTACACGCTTTCATTCCAACATTACTAAATTTTGCTTTCATTATTTTACTTCTATCCATTAAAAGATTGAACAGGAAAAATGGTATCCTTATTTCATCATCTACATGGATTCTGTAAAGTATGAAGTCCTGCTTCCACCATAAGAGTGGCACTGGCATCATCACTGAATGCTTGAACCATTGTAACCTTCACATGACTGACATAGGGATGGATTCCCTGCACAGGGTGACACTGAAATACTTTACTATATTTAAATTACTGTATTTGAATTTTTTCTTCATTCTTTCTTACCTCATTAATCATTATCATCATCTCATTTCATTTCACATCCCTATTTTCCCTCAAGAGGCTGGACAGTTTATGAGTCCTACTCTTTTTGCAGTCATAGTACATCTCAGATGTTAATCCTTCCCATATTATCATCCATTCACAATCTCTAAGTTGTCTCCAGTCTTCCCATTGGTCCCTCTCAACTTATATTTCTTACTTTATATATAATTATCTTTTTCTGTTTCTCTAGGAATCACTTCAAAAAAGAGGAAAAGGAACCAAGAACCAGAAGGACTTGATCCAGTCGGTCTCGCCTTGGCAACTAAAATGATTCACTCCAAAAAGGCAAAACGAGATATAATGGATGCAGGATGGAACAGGTGAGGCATGTGTTATAGGTTTCCCTTAGGCTCATTGAATAGAAAATGTGAATATAAAATGAAAATCTGCACATACAGATATAATATGAGGTAATAGTGTCAAAAAGGCAGACTAGTCCTGTCTAATCTGATTGGGTAGAAAAAGCTTTCTGTTCTGGGACAGAGAAGCAAAATGAACAAAAGGTAGGTGAATTGCTTTTTATATGAAGTCCTCTCTTCAATTATGATTCATTGGAGTGATTAAATGCTGTTCATATAACACCAAGATGAGGTGTGTGATACCAAAAGTGTTAAGAAATTTAATTTGAAGCAAACCTGTGAATAGCCAGGAATGCATTAGTGAATTGTGCAGTCTGACCAACTCAGGTATGGAGGCTGTGATATGACTGGCAGCATGCAGAAGACAGGGCATGTATGATGCTGAGTGACTTGCTTTGCAGGTATATGAATGGCGATGAGGACGACCTCCCAGACTGGTTCAGGAAGGACGAGCGGAAATTCAACTCTGTGCAAGTTACAGTAGATCGGGTGAGTGGCCTTGTTGGTAGGGATAGAGTCTTATTACACAAAACAGCTTCTACTTGATATATATATATATATATATATATATATATATATATATATATATATATATATATATATATATATATATATATATATATATATATATATATATATATATATATATATATATATATACGAGTATATGTATATAATTTATTTATTTATTTATTTATTTATTTATTCATTTATTTATTTATTTATTTATTGATCCATGCAAAAGATGTAAGGTAAGGTTCAGTTAGGTGAGAGATTTCAAACTGTACCTTGCCACTATGCTTGTTTTTGTTTCATAACTTTATCCTTGTAGTGTATAAAGATGTCACACAAACACATAGGACTGACTAGCATGCTTGGATTACCATGGTTTATTTATTTATTTTTTTTTATTTATTAAGGTAGTCATTTACCGGACAGGTTTTCTGGGAGGATAAAAATTAAGCAAGACATCAAATTTTGTTTTTATTTTGCTTGTGTTACTGTCAATGGTTTTAATGGCATGAACTCTGTTCTGTACTAGATCTTACAATTACATTTTCTATGTTAATTCCTGTGATAGTTTTCCATAGCAAAATCTTAGAACTGCCGTTGAATAAAACTTCATTATACTTATACTCTCACAGGAGGACCTGAGGATGTATCGTGACCGTAACAAGGATGTCAATGCTCGCACTATCAAGAAGGTAGTGGAAGCAAAGGCGCGCAAGAAGCGTAGGGTCAAGAAGCGACTGGACAAAGCTCGCAAGAAGGCTGACAATGTAGTCAACAATGCAGAAATGTCTGAAAGGGAAAAGGCTCAAGAAGTAAAGAAGTAAGTGATTTGTTTTCAGTGTTGTAGCTTGCTTAAGTATAACCACCCACATCCTCTGTATCTGCAAGTTTTGTAGATGCTGTTCAGTGTACAACAAAATAGATACAGCCTTGCTGTATATGAAATTTAACTTGAAACTTGCATAAACAGTATGTTTAACTGATCTCTTAAGGAATTATTTTATTTCTTTTTTTTTTAGATTGTACAAGAAGGCCATGAATCCATTGAAGAAGAAAGAAACCTCATATGTTGTTATGAAGAAGAAGCATGGTGGCAAAAAACCCAAGGGTACCAAGGGTCCTTACAAATTGGTGGACAAGAGACTGAAAAAAGACACAAGGGGAATGAAGAAAGCTGAGGCAAAGAAAGGAAGAAAAGCAAGGCCAGTCAAGAAAACTTTAGGGAAGAAATCAAGACCAGGAAAGTCAAACAGAAAAACAAATAGACATTGAATATCTAAATGGGGTTAGGTTAGTTGATCTTGAGACAAAATAAATGAATATGAATCTGTTATTACAAGTTTCATGACCTTAGCTTACAGCTCAGTGAAATTGTTTTAGACTTATTTTTCTTATTTATCATCCATAGAACCACTTTGTATAGCAAAGTGAAAGGGGTTCACTTGAGATATAACCAGAAATTACCCAGTTAAATTTCCAGTACTATCCATCACACTCAGTTCTGTCCTGCAACTTACTTTAACCTTAGTGCAATAAATAGCAACAGAACAACAATCATCACCATATCAAACAACAGAAATCTTGAAATTAAGAAAAGCACAGTAGTGATAAGCATGGATATGATAGACTATGAAGCAAGAGTACATCAGCAATGCCATATGCATAGGAAAGGTGAGTGAAAATCTTAATGAGGAAAAGCATGTGTCATGTGGGATAAGAGCTGAAGTACAGAAATAGTGGTCAAGGATCATTGAGGTCTACAGAGAGCTTGGGTTCTCAAGGATTTGAACTTCATTTGATAGACTGAGCCATTTTAGGAAAGGAGAGGACTGATAAAGTATGAGCAGCAGAGGGACAGTGTGGGAACATGAAGCATGGAGAGGATACATGTAAGACAAGTACTTGTTTTCCTCAAGTAAAGAGTTCTCATCAAAAGCGAGTGACGACCTTCAGGACAGGTCTTTCAGAGAGACAAATGATGGGGAAGATAATGAAAAGATGGAAGCCGCCCTTAGAAATGATAAGACACTTCGTAAGAGGTCTCTCTCTCTCTCTCTCTCTCTCTCTCTCTCTCTCTCTCTCTCTCTCTCTCTCTCTCTCTCTCTCTCATACAAGCATCCAACATAAACTTTCACTTTCGCTTTCCGTCTTTGGACACACGCACGCGTCGCCTTCTTCCCTCCGTGCCTCACCCAAAGCCCTTCCTCGTTCCCTCCTCCACACCCTCACACCTCCCATTCTCTTCTCTTCCCCATCACGCCACAAGAAAGTCAAGCACCGTACGAAATATTGTCTCTTGAATCATCATCGTTTCCGCGTAGTTCAAAGCTTTCCTGGTCTTTGCTGTCGCTCTCTGAGTAACCACAAAGCTTAGAATATTCACTATATAACAGAAGTTCACCATTGTGTAAGAAAGTTCATGATAATCAAGGAAACTATGCAATCATAGTTTTCTGAGAGAGAGAGAGAGAGAGAGAGAGAGAGAGAGAGAGAGAGAGAGAGTCATGGTGGTAATAAACGATAATGATGATGATTATGACGATATTGTTAATGACACGAAAGTGATGAAAATGCTGGTGTTGGCGATGAAAATTGAGGTATCGAGGTGCCGTGTTGCTTAATCCATCAACAGCGTGCGGGTGTGGAAATTAAACTTGCTATAAATACCTAGTGCTTCATACCTCCAAATATGCTGTGTTTGTGCAATATGAGTAATCTATTCTGCAATACGTCAAAGTACCGTCAATTTGGGCAATGCGAGGGCTCGTCTCGATGAGTTTTTGAGGAAGAATTTAGTACGCGTGAACAGGGCTAGTGGTACAGTTGCCTGAAAGATTCCATTCGTGCTTAAACAAGGCTCTTACAATGTTTTGAAACGCTTTAAACTCTTTCAAGTACTATTTTCATTGGCCATGGAGTTGATTACTGGAAAACCCTTGAAAACCGCAATAACGATTTACTAGAGCCTACTAATAGATAAGACGCCAGAACGCTAGAAAATGCGGTCTTTAAAATGCACACTATACATTTCCTGTTCCCAACAACGCATGGTCATTACGCGAGGCGACGATCTGACATGCTATCATCTGTCTTCGCGTTGAGGGCGTCACACTCCATGCACACACGCCAAATGCACGCCTCGTTCTCCCGACATGAGTGTGTTTATTCATGAGTGACACCCACGGGTATCAATTCTATCCATTGGTACATGTTTTGAAACACACACACACTCTCTTTCCCCTTCTCTCTCTCTCTCTCTCTCTCTCTCTCTCTCTCTCTCTCTCTCTGATTTCATATATATATATATATATATATATATATATATATATATATATATATATATATATATATATATATATATATATATATACACACACACACACACATTATTACTCTTAGCAGGCAGTAGATGTGCTCATGTATTGTAAGGGGCGATGTTATTTTATTTTACATATACATAATCTTAGTACGGGCCAATACAGAAGAAGAAAAAAAAATAGTTCTCTCGGTGAGTGAGGACCAGTCAAAATTAAATTAGCCAAACATCCGTATACAAGTTAATAAATCTAAACAACCTTGTCGACTCCTCTGAGATAGAGCAACAATTCTAACTGCTAAGAGACAGGATCCAAGAGATTAAGCTGTACCAGTGTTGCATGCCTAGTGTTGCGTACATCTGTCCACCGCCAGTACTGCGCATGCGCCACGTGTGTACTCCTATATTTAATTTTCTGAAATGCAGTGCGCAATTTTTTTCTGGCTAAAAAATTGAAAGACAATTAAACGAGATTTCTTCAATGTCCACGGAACGTGAAGAGCTCTTTCTATCATAATACATTTCTTGTATATGTGGGATTTGTCACATCAATACACCATTAACGTAATACTATCAAACAGTTGTTACTACAAATATATAATTTTTATTACTTTATTTCTTCCAAAACGTCTGGCCGTCTTACCTCAACAATTTGTAACAACATCTATAGAAGTTTAATAGTTTTCATGAGTTTCTTTAACTCGTCACAAATGAACGATGATTCTACACCTTTAATAGCAAAAACGCACTGGAGAACCCGAATAACGATCTGTGAGGTATCTGAACACTGAACACAGGATTTCAAAATACTATGGGGGCTCCTGCTTAGGCCCACCCATAGAGAGAGAGCTGCTATAACGTTCTAGAAACTGAAATCAATGAGGTTGAATTAAATTAGATTAAGGAAGGATGTATTTGGTTAGCTTTGGTCAAATAAGTCGTTACTAATTCAGAAAACATTATATATATATATATATATATATATATATATATATATATATATATATATATATATATATATATATATATATATATATATATATATATATATATATATATATATATATATATATATATATATATATATATATATATATACTCGTATATATATAAGAACCCGTAATTAGATTTACAACAATGGCTCCAGTTACTCAAGAAACAACATCCATAAATATATTCTTTTATACCAGTATTAAGTGTACAGTGTCGAGTGCACCCATGCAGTTAGCTGTGCTGCGCATGCGCAATGTGCATGTGCATCAAGTTACTTGATTATTTAATTAACACCCTCATCCTCCAACACTCTTTACCCATTCATTATTCTTGCCGTTATTAGCGATTTCCTTAATTTCATCCCTTGTAATACACCAAGTGCTTCTCTCTACTCCCGATCCTCATGAATGCCGGCACTATTTTTACTCTGATGACTAATAACATGTACGTAGAAATAGTAAATAAATAAATAAGTTAACTAATTAATTGATTGATGAATGAATGGATGAATTAATAACAACAACAATAATAATAATAATAATAATAATAATAATAATAATAATAATAATAATAATAACAATAAAATAAATGAAAATAATAAATTTAGAGAGGATTTATTTATGTGGGATTCTTATTGTGACATCTGTCTGTTATCGGGGCTGATCACTCCCCTCGTCTTCCGGACATTATTTTGCTTTCCAAAGACCACACATAATTACTCAACTTCTCAGGACGATTGGCAAACTATCATCAGAATTGGGAAAACATCTTTGAAGACCGAAGTTACCTCAATTACCGCCTGATTAAAATCAAGACAAGACACCGAAACCTCTCTCTCTCTCTCTCTCTCTCTCTCTCTCTCTCTCTCACCCGACCACACACATTAACGCATGCATGCCGCACCTTCCCGTCCCCTCACCGCCGCCGCACGCCACTGCCGCTGCCTCCCGTCACCACTAGCGGCGTGACACTCAGTGCACCATGACGGCGGTGTATATAGCGCTCCCAGCCGCCGTGTCGGGCAGCCTGCGTTGAGATCATGTATTGGACACAGGTGGGACATGTTAATACACTGAAGCTGGGAGTATGCGCCTTATATGTGCATGAGTGAGTGATGTGTGAGGATTAGTGATGTAATAAGACGACTCGTGACATTGGTGGTCTTTGATGTATAGTATATGTAAATACAAGATAGTGTACATGGACAGTGGTAGCGAGCTGTAGAAAAGAACAGCCAGATTTGCAATAAGTTGCCTTTACCACAATGTGTGTCACTAGTGGATCATGATGTGTCGCAAGCAAACATGAAGTTACCAATTGTGTCAGACGAAAAGGAAAAAAAAAAAATACATCCATACATAGCATGTGCGATTAAACTGAGAAGAAAGAAAAGATACATGGTCATATTCGCATACCATTAGTTTAAACCAGGACTTGAGAAACTTAAGAAGACCGTATTCTCGAACGTTTCTGCGTCCTTCTCGATAACTTTTAACATACTTCATGCAAAATACTGTGATTCTCAAGGCTGTCTTCATTATTATAGACATTTTAACAAGAATTCTGTATGGTTAATGAGAAAAAAAATGCCCATGAGAGCCCAACTAATCATTGGTGACATTTGAAAAAAAAAAACCTGACGAGATATGGGAGTGTTTGAAAACACGAATCAACACAGTTTATAATCATATAGATACGAATAAAATACTATGAGCACGTATAATCTGATAGCATATGTTGGAAAGGCAATTTATCTTTAAGAGAAAAGGCAACCCATCCTTAAACTATTGCCACGGAGACACACACACATCTCTCCCAGTTAATATCAGAGACTAAAAGACTCGTCCTCCCTCTGACAGATGTCACTCTCGTAGGTGAATGTGCCCAACCAACCGTTACGCAGGAAATCAAGTAATCTTTTCCGCTAATAAAACATAATTAACCCAGTTTGATGGCAGTACATTTGTTAAGTGTATGCAGGCGGCACGGTTCACCCGCACGAGCGTGAAGTGTGCAGGCGGTGGTGAGGGAAATGCAATGCTAACCCATAATGAAATGGAATGACGTGGTGCTCCCATTTACTTAGCATTGCAGTATCGTTTAGTCACTTTTATTCAGTGATTCGATTTATCATACTGAACGATCTGTATTTACTCGAATAGTTTTAAAAGGCAGATTTACTTAATCTTTACCATCTTGCATTTTGACGAGAGAGAGAGAGAGAGAGAGAGAGAGAGAGAGAGAGAGAGAGAGAGAGAGAGAGAGAGAGAGAGAGAGAGAGTGTCACGCACACACACACAAACATACGATTCAAGAATTCCATCTCTATCTGATAAACATGACCACACAATAATAATGCTTACACTAATCTGTCTGTTACTTACCTCCAGAGTGTCCAACTATGGGCCGCGGCAGTGGTGGTGGTGGTAGTGAGGCCGTCCACTGCTACCAGAACGCCAGCCGCTGTGAGCCCGCCAGCTACCAAGCACGAAGTCATTACAGTCAAGCACCACAACTACACCCTTCCTATTCTACTGCTGAGGAAAGATATAACTCCCTCCTCCACTCATAATACTCACAGTAACCCTTCTCCTAACCCCGTGGAATATGTGGAGAAAGACGTGGCTGTAGTTTCCTCATCCTCTCATAACGTCAACCATTCTTCCAACCCCGTGGAATATGAGGAGGAGCACGTGGCTGCCGATGACCACAATTCGTCGTCTGAAGAGTACAAAGAGACGCCTTCAAATCTCCCAACCTTCACACAAGATGAGAGCACAGATAATCTATTAGTCCCGTCAGAAAGTGATGCTCCTCTATTGGAAAGTGGCCGAGTGGAGACTAACGCCAAGCTTCCTGTAAACAGTACAAAGATCAGTGAACCTCCGAAGCCCAACCTCGAAGTGCTTCGGTATTTCAGACAGCTGATCGAAGACATCAACTCCGCTTCTGAGTCTGGGAAAGAAGTGTACGGAATACCATCAGTAGCGGAGGGAGATGTCAAATCACCCTCCAACGAAAGTGACATGCAGCAGTCAGTGTCTGTGCCAGTGCCCTACCTGCTTGAGCCAGAAGCCGCGCCTCCTACATTACTCTACAGTTTTCCTTTAGATTCTGTCCTATCGGCGACGGGAGTAAGGAATACATCAAGATTACCAGACGAGACATTAGATGGAGCCACACCTGCGTCAGCCAAAGACTTTTCCATCACATTCGAGTCCCCTGTCACCCTCATTGCTAAGTCTTCCTTGCATCATTCCACAGACCAGATTTTCACGCCACAGGAGGACAACAGGACTCACCACGACTCTCCACCAAGGCTCCGCTTCCCGGGAAACACCAACCACTCGCGCCTGAATCTGGAAGGGGAGGAGGAGCTGGAGTCCTCCGCGTCTGATGCCAGAGAGGTTTACTACGCCCACCTGCCGCGACCATCTCTGACCAACGACCACCTCCCTGCTGCCCTCTACCAGTATGACGGGGTTTCATCACACCTCGTCCCTGATCCTAAGGTAGGTTTAGCTTGTCCTTCGTTTGGTCACATCTCAGGTTTAACATTTTGAAAAACTAATAATGGCAATGTGCTTAACTCTATCATGAAGCTGTAACAATTTCCCCTTTACCTGT
The DNA here is from genome assembly GCF_035594125.1 of Scylla paramamosain. Classification (NCBI taxonomy): domain Eukaryota; kingdom Metazoa; phylum Arthropoda; class Malacostraca; order Decapoda; family Portunidae; genus Scylla; species Scylla paramamosain. The sequence continues at coordinate 37,588,362 of NC_087151.1, read as the reverse complement.
GATTATGAATCCAAAAATAGCCTGATATTAGTGAGCCATGAAAGAAACTTAAACATACTAATAAAAGTAATGTGCTTGACTTTACTCTGAATCAATGTCTTCCTTTCACCTGTGCTGGGAATCTGAAAATAATCCTGATATTAGTAATGAGAGAAACTTAAACTAGTGACATGTTTCCATAAAGGCTTTCACAGATATACACGATAAGCATTGGGAGTTGAAATGGACCGGCAGCCATGTAGGATGGGTGGGGGAAGGTGGTTATTACAAGATTGATGATAACTGTGACGTAATATCGGAGCGGAAGTGAGGAGCGTGGAGAGAGCACACAAGGGGATGCTGGTTTTGACAAATGGGTTCGGTGTGTTGGCGGAATGATGAATAGTCTTTCCTCCGCCCTACTTAGCATATCTGTACGTGTGGAACCAGAGAGAGAGAGAGAGAGAGAGAGAGAGAGAGAGTAATGAAGCTTCTGGTTTAATCCTTTCGCTGGTAGGTCGTCTTTGGGTAACCTTTAAAGTAGTATATGTGTATAATTTGCACGGGCATATAGAGAACAGAAAGAATAAGAGGTTCATTTTCTATTTTCTGTGCTGCAAAACTCATCAATATACTCTAGAGCAAAAATGTCTGAAAAATGCTAGGGGATTATGGGAAAAAAATTGTTAGCACTGAAAAGGTGAAAAAAAAACCTAAATGATAATCCAGTTAAAAATAAACGTAATTCATAATGAAGAGACTTTTCAGCGTGAAGGAGGAGATTCTGGACAATTATTTTAGTTGAATTAAGAAGACGAGAAGCGTTTTTTTTTTCTTTTTTTTTTTCATGGAGTGAAATTCCTAGTGTCTTACTAGTGGCGGGCAGGAAGTGAAAGGGTGAGAGGTTGAGCGTCACGCGAATACTGTGGTAGAGGAGCGGAACTGTGATTATGATAGCTTGGGGAAAAAAAATTACAGAGAGAGAGAGAGAGAGAGAGAGAGAGAGAGAGAGAGAGAGAGAGAGAGAGAGAGAGAGAGAGAGAATATTTTAGTAAAAAACCTAGTAATGATCGCCACCACCTATCTTTCCTCCAGCGGCGCCCCATAACTCCGTTGCTCCGGCGCCTTAAAATAATAATAATAATAATAATAATAATAATAATAATAATAATAATAGGATATAATAGATAAGTAAAAAATAAATAAAAACAATTTTCTCAATCACATTAGAAAAGAGTCAGTACGAAGAAGACTTGATAGATTCACTGAAAGGGATGACAGGTGGATGTAGGGAATGCCACGCCTGATGGCTTCCCGCGGCTTCCCTCTCATGACGCTCTTAGCTTCAAACTTTCTTTTCCAAACTGCATCCCTCTTCCCCACACCAGATAAACCAGTACCTTCTTCCCCACAGACAGTGCCGCACTACGCCTTCGAGTACGTGATGCGGGATCCACTACACGGCGGCCTGCACGGGCACTCGGAGACTCGCCGCGGCCAAGACACCCACGGCCGCTACTTCGTGTTGCTCCCCGACGGTCGCTTGCAGACGGTGACCTACATCGCCAACGAGCGCGGCTACTTCCCCCAGGTCGTGTACACCGGGGACGCGAAGCCTGCCATTACCATCAAGACTCCTCACGAAATACAAAAGCCATTCCATCAAACTCTAAAGCCTTTTTACTTCAAGGACAAGCTGGTGATGCCACACGCGGTGCTCTTCAAACCCAAGTCAGCGTATCTGATCAAGTACGGCAAACCATTCCCTCTCCACTCACACTCCTCACATGGTGTTTCCCTAAAGCCGAAGTACGTCACACCGACACCTATCCAGCCTTTCCTCAAGCCCACTCACTCCCCGGGTCCCACATCCTTGCCTCACACGGGTTATGGTTCACCTCCTATCCCTATCTTTCCCCCTGGACCGCACCAACACCTTCCTGGTCCTGCTCCATCTATTTCAGTGGTGTCAGGATCTCCTCTATCACCCTTTACCCATTCCAGTACCACAGTGTCCCCTAAACCTTCTCCTCATCCCATCCGTCCCACGCTGGGCTCTGTCATCTCCCCTAAGCCACATATAATCACGAAATCACAACATAGTCCCTTCTCAGAGCCACCTTCCATTACCACAACACATTCTAAAGTCTCCCATTTTTTCCCTCCTGTTACTCCTGCCACTCCTAAACCGCCCTATCGTCCCGGCATCACTACTACAATTAAGCCTGACTTCTTCCCTCACCACTCAACTACTATAACGACTACATCACATCCTAAGCTACCGCCTCTGCTTTCAACTTTTACTCCCACCCCAGAGCCTTTCTTTCATCCTACTCACTCCTCTACTAAGCCTGGACTTACCCCTCATCCTCATCCTCATCCTCACATCGTTACAACCTCTCACTCCTCTACAGTCACCCCTCATCCTCACCCTCCTACTATCACAACACTTCATCCAGACTCGCCCCCCTTCCTCCCTACCATTACTACAAAGAAACCGGGTTTTACTCCGTCCCATCCCGCTCCCGTTATAACCTCGATAGACTCGCATCACCCGCCTCACATCACAACGTCATCACCACATCACTCCTCGCATCCTCCTCTTATCACCACGTCCCTGCCTAAGTTCTCTCATCCCTATTCTTTCCTTAGTACAAGCGGACCGAAAGTCACACACCATTCCTCTGTCGTCACCTTGCCGCCTCCACCATTCTACCCCACATCACCGCGACCCACGCCATTCCCTCCCAGTGTCATCACCACAGCAGGACACAAGCCACATCATCCATCTTTCCACCACAATCATCACCACATTTCAGACCACGACGTTCACTTTCCCTTCTCCAGTGGGTTCCTCGACACTCATGGATCAAAGACAGCAATACCTTCTGTCACTACCAGTATCGTCACGCCAGATCCGCACAACCATCTGACGATATTTGAATATAGTGAACGACCACGCCGCCTAGCAACCACCACCGCCACTACCACCACCGCCACCTCCACCAGTAAGGAGCGCAAGCCAACCCTCAAGCCAAAACCTGTATTCACATCAACAGAATCATCATCAGAATATCTCTACGGGGAAAATCTCGAGAAGACGATTTTCGTGACCGCGCGGCCGGAGTCTGGAGAGAAGCAACACAAGGATTATAGATTGCCAAAGTCACGCGATGTTCTCAAAGATTCATTTCTGGCGACCTTGAAACCTGGTAACTTCGAGCGCACGTCTAAGACATTCATCACCACGCCAGCGACTTACACGTCCAGAGAGAGTCGTGAGGACCCACCTGGAACTCCAACCCCCAAACCACGTACGCCAACCCCAGCATCCTTCCACACTGTTTCCGACGTGCGGGTCACCACCACTACCACTCCTAATGACATCGATGGTTCCTATGAGACGCCTTTTTCACCTTCCAAACCTATTTCCATTGACTTCACGCCGAAGAGACCACCACTGGCGTACAATAACCCCTCGGTGCAGTCACAGGCACTCCCGCTATCCTACCACGCAGATCCTCATAAGTACTCCATAGGTATCAGAGTGAAACCCCGTACTCCTCCTGCTTCCCTTTCGCACGGTGTTCTGTACCGCTCTAATCCAGTGTCGCCGTCTTCACATAACAACAATTCTCCATATCACAGCACACGCTTCCAGTCTTACTTAGATACAGCACTTGGCTCCCCACAGTCCAGGGAGTCTATATCCTTTGCTCCAGCCTCTCATGATGCGAGTGTCAATCCTTACCTTGAATCTTTCCTTCATCATCAAGACTTACTAATCACGCCGTGGTCAAATGTCCCCCAAACTCTCCCCTCGATGAACAAAGATTCTTACCACGCGAGACTCTTCGACCCTCACACCAGTTCGGAATCCTCGGAGCAGCAGCATCACCAGACACAATTGCAGTCTTGGAGACCACTCGCAGGTCCTGTTCGCTTTCCCTCCGCGAGTTACACTCCATTCCCTTCTTCTTCAGTCAAGCGAGCAGCTCCAGCAAGTTATCGGCGCTAGATGACTGCAATGTTTTGCTTGCTGCTTGTGTCTGTGTGGGACGTCTCCTGCCAGACCTGTCACTCACCCCGACCACGCAAGACTCGAGGAAGACGACACCACTTATTGCTTTGATGAATACAAGGCGAGCATTTTTCTGCAGGTTATCTGCGCTGGGTGAATTCTGTCTAGTTTGTTGTTGGGATCTGTGGAAGACGTGTTCACCTGCCAGGCCTGTCACTTGCCTCGATCATGCAAGACTCGAGGAGGACAACACTTACTTACCGCTTTGACCGATACAAGAGGAAAGGAACACATGTAAACTACCTGCAATTTAGATACTTATGTAGACGTGATGAGGGAGGGATAGGAAGGGAAGGGAAAAGGGAGGAGTTGTAGCACATTCGTAATGAGTTTCTTTTTTGTGGTTGGTCAGTAAAACAGCAGGAAATAATGATGATAAGGTTTATTAGAATAAAGACATAAATGTTTGTACATGTTTAGCCATCCCCTTCTTCCAGAGCACCTACAGAGAGAATCGTGACAGGTCAAGATCCTGGATGCCATTTCCAATATGAAGGGAATATAATAACAGAACACCCTAGCAGTTACTTGACACCGCGTGGACTCATTATCACCCTACCTGGTACTCTCCACTGTGGCTACTTGTATTTTGAGCTCATTAATTCAATACTGAGGAATGAGATAACTTCAAGATCCGAATGTTCTCCAACTGCAAGGGTAGTACATTTTGAGCGGCAGCCATTCATCTTTTACTAGCAAGATTTGTCCTCTGCCCACCGGCGCCCTCCGCTGACTGTGGCCAAGCAGGAGTGGGTGGTAGAATGAACAGCGGCACTGATGTAAAAAGGGTAGTGTGATTATGGATTTCGTGTATACATCATAAAATTAATAGAAGAACATCAGAATAGATACGGTATAAGAAATAAGCAAAAAAAAAAAAAAAAAAAAAAGATAAAAATAAACAAATAAATAAAAATAAATAAATAAATAAAAATAAATAAATAAAGATTTCTGTGTGCGAGCATAAAGGTAAATAGTGTTCTGTATTCCCAAAAGTAATGTAGGTAGCTCCAAGGAATATCCTTTCCATATCAGAGGGATCCGAATAGTCAGTTTACTCACCGACAAAGGTAATTTATAAGAAATCACTCACCTGTCACGTTCCCAGACTTATCATCTCACAAGAGTTATTCTGAAACGCCTCGCTCTCACCATGATTATTTTCAAAGGCCACAGAGATGATTACCCAGGTCCTCAAGAGTGTTTTTCGTGTTAATAATATAGAAAGTTCGTTAAACTATCACGAAAACAGTAAAAATACCCTTAAAACCCTATGTAATTTCAATTAGACTAATAGAGGAATTTCTATGTAAGAGGGGCACTGGTAATGGTGGGAAAAGATAGGGCTGCGCGGAAGTATTTCGAGTATTGTCCTTACAGTCGGGGGAGTATCTAGAAAGTCATCGGATCGAGCTTCACCAGACAGTGCTTTAAACAGTCTCGAATAATGATTTATCTGAACGAAACAGTGAATCTGGAACCTCGTTGTGGACTCGTCTTGGCAGCGACGGAGGGGAGACTGTGGGTGTGCTCTGTGTCAAGTCAAGTTCCTTTCCCCTGCGCTCTGTATGCTGTGCTGTTATAAGATTTTGTTGCTGCGGTGTCTAATTACAGTTAATACATAAATACATGAGAAGAGGAGACGCAGGTGACTTTACCCAGCACGTTACCTACAGAAGAAAGACGTGAGGGTGTGGATGATGATGGCTACTACAGTAAGTTTGTGTCTGCAATCAGTCAACCAGCCTCTCCAGTGGTCATTTACTTTAATATAATGCAGTACATCTCTCTCCTATGCCGTTTATTTTCATTCACGTCATGATTATTCTCTTTTATACTTAATCGCCGCAAATTGTTTACATTTTTTTTCTTTTTTTTGACGTTTACTTGCATTTTACTTAGTTGTTTCTTCGTGGATAATCATTTCATGTATAATCACTTGCCATTTTTGCTGCAAATATTATGTTCTATTTATGATAATTCTTCTTTCATTTTCTATATTCTTCATTTGAGTTTTCCTTTCTCTGGTATCATAATCTTACCGTATCTTTCGTCAGCGGCTCCGCGAGTCTCGCTTCTACTTTAGTCAGTCCGAACGTTTTCTGTGTGGCGTGAAGCTTTTTGTAGGGGGAACTAAAGTAATCACCAGAGTGTAATTGTTTAAACAGTCGTGTTTACACTCGAGATGTTGAAGTTCACTCGATTTAATGATCACGCTGTTTTCAGACGCATATGTTATCAAATTATCACTGCAGTATGTATAACCTAAGTGGAATTCATGTGATTCTTAAGAGAAACATTTATGAGACGAACTTTGCTAAGGTATTTAGTAAGTTAAGTTCCTGCTGATCCATAGTCTGGATCTTGTTACGCAATGAACATCGAATTTCCTCTAATTCTTGACGTCTCTCCTCACTTGTTCATACGTGGTGCATGAACTGTAATGCTCCGGGCTTTCCCCTCATCCCAGGTTGCGAGAGTAACGTTCCTTGTAACATTACATAAAGAAAGTGCAGCTCTCTTGTATTTCAAATGCTAACAGGAAAAAGGGAAAAAATATAGTAATGCTGTATTCTCATTAAATGATGAAATTATGAGATTCATTAAATGTATATGGAAATTTGACAATGTCCATAAATTAAACTTTGCCGCTGAAGGATATTTACGTTGTTTTAAGGATTAAAGAAACACTAAATTACTTGAGAGTTTTTTAAAACTCTAGAGGTGTTGGTTCTGTTAAATCTTGCCATATTTTGAAAGTGCCCCAAAGCTCTCCTATGAAATTAAGATTAGGTGAGGTGGCTTGCCAGTCAATAAAATAAGTAATTTCTCAGAGTGAGTAATTATAAGCTATAATTGGTAGATGGCAGTGTGATTGATACATGACAGTCTACCAGTCTTCCAGACGGTCTCACCGCCACAGGTAGATGCATATGACCTGGAGGCTCAGCAAGAGGTAGGCACCCAGAAGCATCAGGAAAGTCGTCGACATGGTGCGGCAGAAAGTGACGAGCCATGGGTGATGGCGGAGCCGTTTCATCAGAGTATGCTCCATCCTGGACAACGGCAGGGCCGAAACCTTTCCTGCCTGCGGCGACGTGCGCGCTAACTGACCCTCCACCCCTGTGCCACTAACCTGCATGGAGGCCTCGCACCGTGCCTCGCACAGGGTTGGAAGGAGATGAGGAGCGGCTCTGGCGGGGCAGTACCTCCCGATGGCTGCTCTCGGGACGGAATTTTTCGTTAAATACATAAATTTCTTGAAATAAAAACGTTATAAATAGTAACAAGAGAACGATGGGGCTGAAATCGTCTCTTCCTTACCTTGATTCATTGAAGCAAGCGCCTCCTGGCACCAAATATCCAACACTAGACCAGAAGGAGGGAGCGTACTAGCACTTCTCCAAGAATTTGTTTTCTTTACGTCTTGGCCCTCGCTCATCTTGGCTTTGTTCCTGCGGTCGTGTTTATGAAGGCCTCGCCCGTGGAGGGCCTGACATGATTCTTTCTAAGTTACGTTTTGCTATACACTGTCTTTTTGCTTAATTTCATCACCAAGAATTTTTCCCTGCTATGTATATATAATAATTTTGGGCACTGTGGTGATGTATAGTGACCACGAAGCGCGAGGAAGGTGTAGTGACTAGAGAAAGGTGGTAAAGGCGAGGTTCAAGTTGAGAGTCTATCCATTACCACCAGAGATTTTTTGCTTCACTGGATGATGTGGTTGTTCATGGTGAAAAATTAAGGTGATATGGTGCCACTATGGTGCAGGGTGGAGTGTATGATGCAAACAACGATTGTAATTAAAGATTAGATCTTTTAAAGAAAAACGTATCTTGGAAATGTCATGAGGTAAGAACGTTTATCCTCATTTACGCTTGTGACTGTAGGTCTTGACAACTTGGTTTTACTAATATCATTACACACTTTGCAAAACAGACAGCTTCCAAACACCCGCCTGAAGTACCCCCGGTGCAATGCACATTGTACATTAAATGCAGGTTATTTGGAACTCCATGGTAATTGTAAATTTGATATGTAGTTGATGTGTTTTTAATGTGGTCTTATAATTTTAAATCTAGTATGGTAAACAAGTCATGTAATTTAAGTTTTAGATAATAAAAAAACGTAGTTATCAAGGAAAATATTAAAACAAAACGCTCTTTTTTTTGTTTGTGTGCATGAAGAAAGTTAACGCGTTATACGAGTACAATGACTGTATTGCTTATAGCGCAGCTTGTCAAGATCGGTTGTAATAAGTTAGGTTGCAGTCATTAAAGGCAGCAAACCTTCTAGAAAGGCGAAAACGTTTCTCTTTGATCTCTGCTGTTCTTACATTTAGTATAAATGCATTTTCTCGTTTTCTCTCATTAAGTACTTTTTTTATTTTTTGTTTTTCCTTATTTTTCTTTATTAGCTTTGGTTCGTGTAGTGGGACGTTTCTGTTCTGTTATCAGTCGTGCCTCGCTCTCCACTCCTTCCCTGCTTCCTCCCTTCCCAGCCGCTCACTCTCGTGCTGCTCCCTATCACTGCCTCTTATTATCTCGTCGTCTTTCCTCTTTCCTTCCTGGTTCTTTTTATTCTTTTCATTCTCTTTTTTCCTCAAACACAGACGCCCCGGCAGAACCCCAGGAGGAGAAGGAGGAGATGAAGATTGAGGGCGTGCATGTGCGTGCCTGCGTGCGTGCGTGTCAACAAGGCGGCGGCCGCAGCCTCCGCCAGCAACAGTCTGCGTCGGGTCGTGGTGCAGGGTAGAGCTGTGTCACGCTCATCCCCGCCGCCGCCTGCCTGCCGCCGCCACTGCTAGGCGGACGCGCTGACAAGTGCTCGAGTGGCGACGCAGATTACCGCGACATCACAAGGCAGACCTCAGACGCAACAAAGCGATTCAGGTAAGTGTTAAACCGCGTGGTGTCCGCCCATCAAAACACCAAGCAAAACACACACGTCACGACGCACGTGGTTCCTCATCTGGTCCCAGTTACTCGCTGGTCTTACTTCACGCACACCTCGCCTCGGGCCGCGGACACGTGGCCCGAAGTGCAGGAGCGCGGTGGGTGGGGACACTGCACACCCTCTCACTCCAGACGGGTATAAGAATATTAACTTTCGTGCCTTGTGTTCATCGCGGTGCGATGTTATTTTGGGAATATTAACGTGATGGTGCGCCTTGCGTTAGCCAGGCAGGGCATCATTCCAGCTATTGTGAGTCTGTTCGCTGACACGCCGTGGCTTATGAGGCCGTCACGGAGGCGCTTTGTTGCTGTCGCTTCATCTCGCTGGGCACGGTAGGGGTGAAAGGAGACGAGCACGGCGGGACAACAAAAGGCATTGAGTTTGTCACGCGGGCGTGAATGAGTACCTTTATATTCCCCGTAATGATCCCTAGACAAACACTGAACTCTATAGGAGTCACTTTATCCCCATTAAGTTTATCAGCAGAGGAGTGAGTAGTTTAGGTCTCGCATGTTGAGGGAGTGAGTGAGTGACAGCAGGTCGCGTGCAGGGACGTGAGAGCGGCCTGGGGCGTGCTGGCTGGCGATGCAGTCTTTAAGTGGAGCCAACAGGTCGCTGAGTGTTCTAGACGCTAGTGAGCAGCGCGGCGTCGTTTAGCACTACAGCAGAGAGAGAGAGAGAGAGAGAGAGAGAGAGAGAGAGAGAGAGAGAGAGAGAGAGAGAGAGAGAGAGAGAGAGAGAGAGCATTTGTGTATTTCTTTTATATAGTAGGATATTTTTTGTATATATTTTCTTTCTTTTATATGTGTTATATGTGTAAGCTTTTTGAATAGCTATGCAAAAAGACTCGTAGCTTTAAGCCCGTTGTAAATTTGATGAAATGAAAGAGAGAGAGAGAGAGAGAGAGAGAGAGAGAGAGAGAGAGAGAGAGAGAGAGAGAGAGAGAGAGAGAGAGTCTTGAGTACTTAAGTTTATGATCTTTCGCTTTTACAATTTGGAGTAAAACTAAGCCTTTTTTCTCCATCTCTTCTCTCCTCCCTGCGTCGCGCCAGACTCTAGGTGATAGAAAGTGTTCGGGCTGCCAGCATTTACCCTCTCCCAGGCCGGTGCCGCGGGAGAGGCTGCGTCCCCCTTGTTTATTGGCCGGCGCGTCACCATTAGGAGAACGAAAGTGCAAGTGATGACAGCAGGACGGAAGACTGTATAGATGCGTGTGTGTGTGTGTGTGTGTGTGTTTGTGGAGTTACAACGAGCAATTAAACGTAATTTTGTTCGAACAGAGAGAGAGAGAGAGAGAGAGATGAGAGAGAGAGAGAGAGAGAGAGAGAGAGAGAGAGAGAGAGAGAGAGAGAGAGAGAGAGAGAGAACGCTGAAATACAAGAGAGGAGAGGGAAAGTTGGCCGCCACCGTTGCCTCAAACAATGTTACTGTAGAAAATAAACATCATCTCTTTAACCACTTGAGTTCACTGGCCCGCCACGACCATCCCCTTCATTCCCTCCCATTCTCTTTCTTTCCCATCTCCTCTATCCCATTTTTTTTCCTACTCATCGCACTAAATTTTTCCAGATCTCTTTTCTTTTTGTTCCTCTCTCTTTCCTTCCCGACTATTCCAGTACTATTTTTTTCAGCTTCCCTGCATTTCCCTTCACGTCCCTTCCCTCTTCTCTCGCAGCCAGACTCCTCGCACACCAGTTTCCAATTCAATCGCACATTCTGTCAGTCTGTCTTCATTTCTCTCCGTCAAGGGAAGTCGTTTTGATGATGTTCGGTGATGTTGTGTCGCTTCTGTGAACGGGTCAGGAGAGCGCCTAGGCCCCTCCGCCTATGCAGCACCCTCCTCCTCCTCCTCCTCCTGTTTGATGCGCAGTGGTGCTCACGAGGAAAGGGTGTGCTATCTCCTAATGATAACTACTGCTGTTGCTGCTGATAGTGTGTGTGTGTGTGTGTGTATGTGTGTGTGTGTGTGTGTGGACGGGAGGGTTGAGTTACAAAGACGAGAGAACATTTAAGTTTCTCTTTTACGGCGATACTTTTCGTTCGCTTTCACCGTTTGAGTCTAACTGACAGAGTGATCGCACCGTTTAACTGTTATTATTGCTGTTGCTACTTTTCTACTACTAGTCCGTCATGGGAGAAATCTTATCACTCTCTCTCTCTCTCTCTCTCTCTCTCTCTCTCTCTCTCTCTCTCTCTCTCTCTCTCTCTCTCTCTCTCTCTCTCTCTCTCTCTCACTATTCACCTGGCCTCACATGGGCGCCTCCTAACACCTAGGTATCGATCAGCGTCACTCTGGGCCTCAAACGCACCACTTTGCCGCCGCTTTCCGCTGCTGGCCCCTCGAGGGGGACGAGAACACTTACCCACGCACGGCAAGCCAATAATGGGGGAAAGTAGAGAGAGAGAGAGGAGAGAGAGAGAGAGGAGAGAGAGAGAGAGAGAGAGAGAGAGAGAGAGGAGAGGAGAGAGAGAGAGAGAGAGAGAGAGAGAGAGTTATAAGCCTTTGGGAAGGAAGAGGAATAAAAAAAATGGAAAAGGCAGTAGAAAAAACAAAACAAAACATAAATAGAAGGGTACCATAGAAGAATCAGACGTTTTTAAGACGCTATATTGGTAAAAGAAGCTGGAGGTTTTATATAGAATGTTTTATATAGAAGGGAGATGGAAGGTTAAGGAAGACTGACAGTCATACAGGAGAGAATGAAGAATGGAGGAGGGAAGGACATTCAGCTGAAACACGAGTATGGTGCTGGAAAACTGGATGAAGAAAGGGGAAGAAGTAGAGACAGAATAGATAGAACACAGGCATATAGTAGGGAAGGGAAGTTAAGGGAGATTGACAGGCATACAGCAAGTAAAAGAGGAAGGGATTTAGCTGAAAGACAAGTATGATGCTGAAAACTGATGAAGGGAAAGAAGATATGGAGAAAATATAACACAGGTATAGAGTAGGTAAGGAACGTTAAGGAAGACTGACAGGCATGCAGGGAGAAGGAGGAAGCCAAAAGGGAGGGATTTAGCTGAAACACGACTATCATGTTGGAAAACTGGATGAAGGAAGGGAAATAAGTAGACATAGAAGAGATAGAAGAAACTTTTGAAACATTTAAAACACAGTTATAGAGAAAGGAGGGAAGGCTAAGGAAGACTGACAGGCATTTAAGAGACAAGGAAGAAGATAAAAGGGGAAGAGATTTATCTGAAACACGAGTATGATGGTGAAAAAAAAAGACTGACTATAATGGAGAGAAGAAGAGAGAGAGAAGAGATCGAGGAACACATATATATAGATAAGAGGAGGAAGAAGCAAAGAGAAAAAAAAAAAACAGCTTAAGTAAAAGTATGATAATAAAAAAAAACAAGATGAAGAAAAAGAAGAAAAAAAACAAAAAAAGATAGAAGAGAACACAGATATGTAATAAAACAGGTAGTACAAGATGGTGACAAGGAGAGCACACAGATAAATGTTTGAAGAGGAGGAGAAGCAGGAGGAGGTGAAGGAGGAGGAGGCCCTTGGAGTGTATTTGCATGTTATCTGGAATCGCATCGGGAAGCCATTACTTGAGGCACGGAGATGGTGTCGCCAGGGTAACGGAGTGCCTAAGGGTATTGGATGTGTGTGTGTGTGTGTGTGTGTGTGTGTGTGTGTGTGTGTGTGTGTGTGTGTGTGTGTGTGTGCGAGCGCGTTTAAGAGCACAAACACACCTATAGTGTTTTTAGTTGTTGTTTTCCGGTGATTTAACACACACACACACACACACACACACACACACACACACACACACACACACACACACACACACACACACACACACACACACACACACACACACACACACACACACAGAGAGAGAGAGAGAGAGAGAGAGAGAGAGAGAGAGAGAGAGAGAGAGAGAGAGAGAGAGAGAGAGAGAGAGAGAGAGAGAGAGAGAGATTTAACACACACACACACACACACACACAGAGAGAGAGAGAGAGAGAGAGAGAGAGAGAGAGAGAGAGAGAGAGAGAGAGAGAGAGAGAGAGAGAGAGAGAGAGAGAGAGAGAGAGAGAGAGAGAGAGAGAGAGAGAGAGAGAGAGAGAGAGAGATTTAACACACACACACACACACACACACACACACACACACACACACACACACACACACACACACACACACACACACACACACACACACACACACACACACACACAGAGAGAGAGAGAGAGAGAGAGAGAGAGAGAGAGAGAGAGAGAGAGAGAGAGAGAGAGAGAGAGAGAGAGAGAGAGAGAGAGAGAGAATCAGTAATAAGTTCCAAAGAATGTAGGTCAAGTTCAAGAAACTTTAAGGACGGTGCAGTAGTAGTAGTAGCAGTAGCACCAGTAGTAGTAGCAGTAGTAGGAGTTGTAGTAATAACAGTAATAATAATAGTAGTAGTAGTAGTAGTAGTAGGAGGAGGAGGAGGAGGAAAAGGAGGAAGAGGAGGACGAGGAGGAGAAGGAGGAGGAGGAGGAGGAGGAGGAGGAGGAGGAGGAGGAGGAGGAGAAGGAGTGGTAGCAGGAATTGGTAGTGTTAGGATTTGTTTCCACTTTGTGTCTAAATCGCGGAGGTTGTGGTCAAAGGGACAACATAGGCGTGGGCACTGCACTGCGCGCCACACACCACACATTCCTTCCTCGTTTTTCCCAATTGACTCACTCAAGGAGCCTACATCAATACCTTCATTCTTCATCCTTTACTGGTTGACAAATTGCTTTCTTTCATTTTCTTTCTTTGCATATTTTCATAAAGGAAGCGCTGGGGCACCTTGAACATGGGAGATGAATACTTTGTTCTTACTTTTTCCCGTATTCAGAAACGCTTTGCTCTCTCACCACAACTGTTTTTAGAGGCCACAGAGATGATTATTCTGTTAATAACGTAAAAATCTATTTAATCTGTCACTAGAACCTTAAAAACACTTAAAAAACCTGTGTAACATCAACAAAATCCTTTTGAATTTAGTGGAGGTGCGACGCAGAAGTGTTTCAGAATATTGTCTTTTTATTTGCGTGGACAGAGCGATAAAGGAAACAGTTACTTCATATATCCAACCAATGCGACATGAGGAATATGTCTAAGTGAACAATATGCAGCGGTTTCCTTGAAGAGTCACCATCGTCTTGCCAGAAACCAAAAGAGGACGGTAATAATGTTCCCCGCACAAGGTCTCCATTCCGTCACCATTTCCTCCTCCTCACTATACTCACGTCCTCTCCACACCCCTGATAGAGAGAGAGACCTAATAGGGCGTCTTGTCTGGTGGTTTGCTTGATTTGTTTATTGTCTCCTTGTATCGTTGAGCAAAATTATCACGGGTACCTGAAATTCGAGTTTGTGAGTTTGTTTATGCTGTGGACTGAAAGGTTAGGAACGCCGTGCCTCTTTGGTTCCCAAGGATGTGATGAAGCTGCTGACTCATATTCTTATAAGTGATGTTAAGATGCGTGTGCTAGTAGGAATGCCACAGCTAGATAGCATAAGCCATTGCTACATGAATATCTCTCTCTCTCTCTCTCTCTCTCTCTCTCTCTCTCTCTCTCTGATGTAGTTGAGTTAAATCTATGATGTCTCCAGGAATCTATTTCATTAAAGGTTTGCAAGACGCAGGTAAGGAAAGATCCCTGCCTCCCTCCCTCTCAGCTCCCTCTCGGCGCACCGCTCACCGGCTCTTGCTTGTCATCGGCTACACGACATTACCTCTGATGTGGAGCGTGTCGTGCGGTTCCAGGGAATGAAGGTGCGTGGACAAGCGTAAAGTGGTGATTGTGCAGGCGGGGAAAGGGGGCTGAGTGATATGTGTAAGCACAATTTGAGGCGTGCGTGCCTGATAAGCAACTTAAGGTATCAGGCTTAGGAAGTGGGTCAAGAGACGGAGAAGTGAATAGGAAGGACACATAGCAGGCATTAAACCCAGACGCTACTAACGCAGCCTTGGCATGAATAATCATCATCAGGCGCTGCTGTGGTCGTGGCCGTCACGTCAGGGTCTTGTTGCCGCCTTATTGCAGCCGGCCACTCCTTGCCCACCACCACGCACTTCGCTCGATAGATACTGGGACCGTCTTCTGAAATATTTAGGCGTCTTACCTCAGCGTCTTTAAACTTGCTATTTAAGAAGTTATTGGAAGTTTCAAGGGTGTTGGTGTGATTCTAGTAGTAGTTTAGCAAGGG
The DNA here is from genome assembly GCF_035594125.1 of Scylla paramamosain. Classification (NCBI taxonomy): domain Eukaryota; kingdom Metazoa; phylum Arthropoda; class Malacostraca; order Decapoda; family Portunidae; genus Scylla; species Scylla paramamosain. Next base: position 37,573,150 of record NC_087151.1, on the reverse strand, counting down.
TGCTGTATCATTAGTTGATGAAGCATTAGTGAGAACCTGACTAAACATTTCTGTGGCCTTCGAAAATAGTCATTAGGAAAGAAAGAAACGTTTCAAAATATGGGCACAGAGTTGTGAAGTGTAATAAGCGTTCTGTGGTAGTTTAAATCCGCACTTTCGAACACACACACACACACACACACACACACACACACACACACTCAGCAAATGGAGCAATAGATCAGTAGAATGCATTACCAGAATGAAGTGATGTGTGCAAACGAATATACAAGTGCATAAATCTAAAGGAAAATATGATCATTTGGCAATAAAAGGCGGGACATTACGAGCGAGCGTGACTCCATCGTGTGAAATACAAATAGGTAGCACACACACACACACACACACACACACACACACACACACACACACACACACACACACACATACACACACACACACACATACACTGATGATTATTATTTGGAGCAACCATTTCCATTCGTACATAGACGAGTATTGGATATCAGTAATTTGAAATTTAATCGTCACGTGAAAATGATAACTTTTTTTTTTTCCATTCGACCTGTTTGCATTTTTTTTTTTTTTGTGTCGTGTTTTGTTTTATAGAGTTATGTGTGCATGCATATACGTATTTATGTGCGTATGTATATATGTAATGTTCTTTCCGAGCATATTTTTCCGCGCACTACATAAGTAACGGAGGGCAAGAGGAGGAGACTAAAAGGAACTCACTCTTTTGTAACATCTTCCCTCACCAAGACCCGCGCAGCCTCCATCCATCAGCGGTCAGTCCGACATTGGGATTCAGACACGTCATTCTCAAATACTTCAGCATCTTAACCTTACTTCTTTTAATTAACAGGCTGCAGTAGAAGTTACAGGAGTTAAAGTAGACATTTCCATGACTCAGGTGATAGCTTAATAAAAATTCTACACTATTAATTGAAGAAGAAGCATCACTGAAAACCCAGCTAACCATCCCTGGTAGTGTTAGGTCTTGTTTCTACTCTGTGCCTAAGTAACGGATTTTGAAATTAGTTCTTATTAGATCATAGTGGTTTAGAATAATGGCGGTCACTGGATTCGGTCTGTTTGGTGATACATCCACACTTGCTTACCTAGAGACGCCATTCCTCCACTCGTTAATTTAGAATCACCTCCTGAGTGTTTTAGAATACGGGGTCACTTGTCTTAGTATGTTTAATGATCTAGCCAGACTTGCCGACTTGGAAACACCAGTTGCCGAATAGCTTATCCAGAATCAATTCCTGAATACTCAAGAATAAGACCGTCAGTTAATTCGCTATGTTTGGTAATCCAGCCAAACTTACCTGTCTAGAAACACCAGTTATCCGGTAGCTAAGCCAGAATCCCTCCTTCCTTCCCATCACTTCTCTATCAGGTGTTAAAGGAGGACATGGCGAGCAGGGGGAGGCGACAGCACCGCCGTCTAGATAAAGGAGATACTATGTTACTGTCAACATGACCCCACAATATGAAAGAGAGAGAGAGAGAGAGAGAGAGAGAGAGAGAGAGAGAGAGAGAGAGAGAGAGAGAGAGAGAGAGAGAGAGAGAGAGAGAGAGGATCATGATGTATAGGCGTATTGTTAATATTCAAGAACATATTCGTTTTATATTTCAAAAATGTGTGCAAGCGAGAGATAATTACTGCCGGTCGGTATGTTTTCGTTGTTGTTGTTGTTGTTGTTGTTGTTGTTGTCCCTATCGGTATCACAAGTGGATGTTCAGAATCACTCGTCGCAGCTTTGGAGTGGCTTTTTGTAACATGAAGAGAAAGCATTCGTCGTGTTTTTGAGACCACGGAAGAGAGAATGAAGGAAAGGAAGAGCAGCAGACGTCCAGACAATAAGATCATCAACTCTTAGGCCAATAGCAAGCACTGAAACAGTCAGCGAATAAGATGCGAACTATAACAAGAAAAAGATGATGAGGTAATGACACTTAAGCGGGATAAGAAAGTGCTACTGTGTTCCAACGCCCGAAATGGTACCGATGCTGGCGTTGACTGCTTCTCTGTCTCTCTCCCTCTCTTTCTCTTGCTTGCTCGCTCGCTCAGAGACTCTCCTTTCCTCACGAAGACAGACTGTTCATGGCTTGCCCTCAGATTCAGGATCACCACCTCCACCACCAACTCACTACTACTGCTACTACTACTACTACTACTACTACTACTACTACTACTACTACTACTACTACTACTACTACTACTACTACTACTACTACTACCATCACTTCCATATACTTCCACTGTGCACATAGGAAACACTATTGTGCATATAATTCCAAGCATCAGTTGAGCGATAACATGCAGGGCGGGGTCACGGCGGGCGGTGTAGAGTCAGGAAAGGCAGGAAGGAGCAAGGAAGTACAGGGGTGGATGGATAGCAGGGTGTCTGAGCGCAGTGAGCGGTAGGGGTGAGGAATGGTGGACTGGTGAGTGGCGAGCAAGGAGGCGAGGCGACAGACAGTAGGAGACAGTAGGATGACGTCAGAAGTTACGTAGTAAGGGGGGCTAGGGAATGACAGGGATATAAGTGTGTGTTTGGGAGACAATGGCTAACCGAGACAACACACACACACACACACACACACACACACACACACACACACACACACACACACACACACACACGGACCAATTAGCCAACAGCAGAACATCAACACTCGAAAAGCAGCTGATCCGTGTGGCAGTCTGCATGGGAGGGAGGGAGGGAGGGGGACCGCGAGGCGTCAACAGACACAAAAGGGAGTTGGTAAAAACTGTCACTCCACAACAAAAGGCGACGAGAAGGGAGGACAAGACTGAGAGAGAGAGAGAGAGAGAGAGAGAGAGAGAGAGAGAGAGAGAGAGAGAGAGAGAGAGAGAGAGAGAGTTTGTTTAAGCACTGCAGCTGAAGGAAAGGAGGAAAGGGGGGAAGAAATGTGTAAGAGAGAGAGAGAGAGAGAGAGAGAGAGAGAGAGAGAGAGAGAGAGAGAGAGAGAGAGATTTAGGCTGCAGAGAATGGATGATGAAGGAAAACTGAGTGGAAGACGGAGTAGTTTAATTAGAAAACAGCAATTCAAAAGAATACGAAGAAAAATGTCAGCGAAAAGAACATAAATTAGGTTTCTCTCTTTCCCCCGCCAGAGTGAGATTGGCCGCCGTGAACAGCGCTGTCCGAAACGCATGTGTGGCTCTTGACTTCAGCTTGGTATTAACTTGCGTCACTCTACTGTCTTTCACACTCGCTCTGATGGAATGTATGGCGTTCCTTCTCTCTCTTTTCTCATTCAAATTATAGTTGCTTTTAGCCTATCTTGATAACATTTTGCTGTTAAACATGACGTAAATTTGATGGCTTTCGATCGCAGCAAACTGCTTTCATCAGTAAGGTAAACAATGATTAGGGTAATTTCCTTCTCCTCTTCTGTATTGAATTATCTTATTTTGAATTATCCTTAAATAACTATGATTCATTGTTAGGGACAAGGATCTGCATTCAACTCTTGCAGACGAGGACAGGATAAACCATCTCAGCCGTGGAATGGTGACGACATTCACGGGATACCGTGCAGTAGTAGTAGTACACTAATTGTGTATAGTGCTGTGACGGCTGAATGTCGTGGCTGCAGACTCCTTCGGCATGCTGCTCTCGGGAGCAGAAGTTGGGCAGATTCGAGGAACGGCAGAGAACTTCCGGAGTGGCGGTGTCTAGGACGGGATTAATTATACGTAAACAAAACCCACAACAGTAGGTAAGTTGTCCGCCTCTTCATGTTTGTCAGGAGTGGCCGTGCATTTCCCCAGCAGGAGGTGGATGGACTGGTGCTGTGGCAGGCGGGATGAAGGACTGTCAGCTAACTTGTCATTGGCATTTCGTAGGCTTAGACTTGTTTATATAGCCCTTTTTAATAACTGTTTCTCGTGGCGTTTGTGAGTGTACTAGATACGTGGTTAGGAGACTTTCAGTAACTACGACACGAGTCATTTCCTGCTGTTTTTTCTAGCATTTTATGAGAATTATAGTCATTGTCATTTGTAACTACGAGAGAGGGGTAGATATTGTGACAATGTGATATTCGTCCTATTGACCGGCGGAATGGTTTTTAAAATGAATTTTCTGAAACTTGTATCCCTCTAATTTGAGACGAAACTATTTTTTTCCGGTAGATTTGAACTTGTTTACGTAGATTTTTTTTTATATAACTTTCTCGTGGCGTTATGAGTGCAGTGTATATGGGTGGTTAGGAGAGAGTATAGATCAGCAGCGACATCTGGTAACCACACGTTTACTACACGACTCATTCCCTGCTTTTATTAATTAATTTATTTTTTCAAACATTTTATCAGAATTATCTATATCCCATAACACATTTTCATATAATTTTTACACATTGTTACTTCATACTAATTTAAGGATATAAACTCACACACACACACACACACACACACACACACACACACACACACACACACACACACACACACACACAGCACGCAAAAATACTCATATTCCCTTAGTAGTGCATCACGTTATGACAAACTGGATTGGGAAAACACAGAATAATTCCCTCATTGCCGCAGTCCAATTAATCTTTATTACTGAAAACTCGTGCTTGAAATCATTATCACCACCACCACCACTACCACCACGACCACCACGATCACCACCACCACCACCACCGCCACGACCACCACGACATCATCATCATCATTCATAGCACCACTCACGGCACCAGATGGCGAAATATGAGAGAGAGAGAGAGAGAGAGAGAGAGAGAGAGAGAGAGAGAGAGAGAGAGAGAGAGAGAGAGAGAGAGAGAGAGAGAGAGAGAGAGAGAGAGAGAGAGGCATAGTTGAATGATTTTGATTGATGGAAAGGGACAGATTCATATCAGAAATGTGCAGTTGATGAAATGTTCGCTAAATACTCAATAAAAAAAAAAAATGGATGGACTAAAAGGAAAGGAGATACAAAATGATAATAAAAAAAAACACCACCACGGAACGATGCAACTAATAAAACACACACACACACACACACACACACACACACACACACACACACACACACACACACACACACACACACCCTCAGGACTACACACAACACCTCGCCATTACCATGTTCATCCAGTCCGCTGCACCACACCATTCCATCAAAAGTATTACACTAACAGCACTCACCACCACCACCACCACCACCACCACCACCATCACCACCGCTACCGACTCCACTCCACATGCAACGTAACTCAAACATCAAAACATTTTATTCTTTCATAGCGGCGCGCGATGAGAGAGAGAGAGAGAGAGAGAGAGAGAGAGAGAGAGAGAGAGAGAGAGAGAGAGAGAGAGAGAGAGAGAGTAGATATGGAGGTCATCTCTTCCCAGCGAGTGAGAATTGACCGTGAATAAGGCAGGAAAAAAAATATGTCGCTTTTTGGAGCAACGTCCGTATTGGTTGTCGTGTTGTAATGGTTATGTTGCGTGTATGTGTGTGTGTATGTATATATGTGTGTGTGTGTGTGTGTGTGTGTGTGTGTGTGTGTGTGTGTGTGTGTGTGTGTGTGTGTGTGTGTGTGTGTGTGATATTCTTTACTAGGCATTTGGCACCACACAGCAAAAGGGCGACAACTCAAAGTTTTTTCTCTTCCTCTTCGCACTTAAATGAACAATTGAATTGGAGGTTTTCTTTTATAATGGAAACACTTTACTTTGTTTCAGTGATTGATTGATAGATAGACAGAGTGTGTGTGTGTGTGTGTGTGTGTGTGTGTGTGTGTGTGTGTGTGTGTGTGTGTGTGTGTGTGTGTGTGTGTGTGTGTGTGTGTGTGTGTGTGTGTGTGTGTGTGTGTGTGTGTGTGTGTGTGAGTCAATACTGCACACTTTTCTTCCTTCAACAAATAGTCGTGTGTCTGACTGTTACTACAATTGAAACTTACGTTTCAGGTCTGTATCAAATGTGTGCGTGAGTGCGTCCATGTGGCAGTCACTGGAAGCGCAGAGGTGAGTGTTAGCGTTATATTTTTTTTGGAAATAAGACACCTTATCTCGTTGTAGCATCGCACCAGCGCACACACACTTGACCTGTCTATCATTGCATGTGTGTGATTTTTATCTTGAAATATGACATTGCATCATAAGTGGACAAGTAATAGAGATTTACCTCGGAATACGGCAGGCGGTGTTCGCAGTGTTTTCCTGTAAGAAGCAACGACACACGTGTAAAATGAATCACGAGCATCACGACAGCGAAAACCATCTCCTTATTCCGTTCAAGGATAACGTAATAGTCCTTCAAGTATGAAATAAGTGTCGATATTGAAATACATATGTCACAAACCTGTGACCTTAATAGCATGTAGCTTTGGCCTTTAACAGATTTAAATGTCCCGGGTTGGGAAGGATGGAGGGGAGGAAATGTGTGGGTTAAATATCAGCTGATGCGCAGTGTTGCCACTTGACGTTCCTCTATTTGTGGTGCAATAAATATAAACATGTTCAACCTGACACATGACTTTTCACCAGTTCCTAGACTCATGTGGTCGCGAGTCTAATGACTGTTGCGAGGGCGTTTCAGAGAGTCGCTGGACGGTCTCGGAAATTATAAATAGATTAGAAATAAGTGTAACATCACAATGATTGATCTTACACCTACACACTTTTGGGTTGCAGAGTCAGGCCAGGACAACATTTAGGTTCGCAACTAAGGTAGTTTTGAAACTTCTGCTTTACATGATCGTCTCAAGATTTATTGCCATTTTTCTTCCTTTCGCAGTCACATGGGAACCTGAGCTAGAGTTTTTCTTGCATGATATTTTGAACGAACGCTTTACTCTCGAACTGTCTTCTTAAGGGACTGCCACCTTCAGTGCGCCTTTTTTTCCTTCACCCCCTTTTTTTTGTTATCCCTGGCTCTATCCACTCTTACTTCTGAATAAAGAACAAAAAGATTAAATGAATTAGTGATCGATGAAATTTTGTTTAATAACGATCACAAATCTTTAACGATCACGTTAAACCCATCAAACAGACCCGCTCGTGTAATACGCACTTAAAAGCACGGTGGTCAAGTGCGCTAGTTAGTCCTTGGCAACCCACCTTCCATATTACTTGAGAACACGGGTGCTTGGGACGCTCCCGACACGCGCCTTCATATCTGCTTCCCGGCAAGATAAGTGGAGTTGTCACGCGGCTCGAACCGGCGCCATAAATTAGGTTTCCCTGGAGCACCACCACCACCACCACCACCACCAGCCGTGTCTACATACCGTGTCGTGAAGCTTTCTCGAGGCGGTGTTAGGATCAGCGATGTACGGCATGCTCAGGTCTTTGGCTTGACGGATGCAAGGTCTTAACGGTATCGAAAACCCATCGCTTAGTCGTATTACTCGACACACTGCTTGCATGCGTGTCAACAGGAGGTGGTTCATGTCCGCAATAATGTTCCCCTGCCACAACCACAGCCACAACCTCAGCCACAGCCTCCTCAGGGAAGGTTATAAAGCTGTGACTTCGGAAGACGTGCGGCAGAAAGTGTTATCCCATTGTAACTCTCTCAATATCATATCGTTGATCGTAAAGAAAGACTAAAGTGGGGGTGAATTTTTACCTCTCTCTCTCTCTCTCTCTCTCTCTCTCTCTCTCTCTCTCTCTCTCTCTCTCTCTCTCTCTCTCTCTCTCTCAAGTTTCTGCATAGCTACGTAAGATTTAATGGATAAAAATGGCTTAATATAACCTTGAGCTTTTTGAAAATCTTCCTTCCTTTTCTTTTCCTCTTGCCGCCCAGCTCGTATGCGCCGCCAGATTAGATAAAAGAGCTTCATCTTTTGCTGGAATTTTTATCTTTTTCCCTTTCTTCTCCCCTCTTCCCCCTTTTTATTTATTTTTTTTTGGAAAAGTGCCAGGATGTGGGAATGTTGTATTTTTTCCTTAGTTATTCGGTCGTGTC
>NC_087151.1:37552692-37555192 GCF_035594125.1 Scylla paramamosain | reverse complement strand
TACTACTACTACTACTACTACTACTACTACTGCTACTACTACTACTACTACTACTACTACTACTACTACTACTGCTACTACTACTACTACTACTACTACTACTACTACTGTTACAACAACAACAACAACAACAAAAACAACAACAACAACAACAACAACAACAAAAACAACAACAACAACAACAACAACAACAACAACAACAACAACAACAACAACATCAGCAGCAGCAGCAACGAAGACGACAGCAGCAACAACAACAACAACAACAACAACAACAACAACAACAACAACAACAACAACTGCAACGACGACGACAGCAGCAGCAGCAGCAGCAGCAGCAGCAGCAGCAGCGACGACGACAACAACAACAACAACAACAACAACAACAACAACAACAACAGCAGCAGCAGCAGCAGCAGCAGCAGCAGCAGCAGCAGCAGCAGCACAACAACAACAACAACAACAACAACAACAACAACAACGACAACGACAACAACAACAACAACAACAACAACAACAACAACAAGTAGCAACAACAAAAATATAAATGAATTACAACAACTGCAACGACGACCAGGCGGCGACGACGACAACAACAACAACAACAACAACAACAACAACAACAACAACAACAACAACAACAACAACAACAACAACAACAACAACAACAACAACAACAACAAACAACAACAACAACAACAACTACTACTACTACTACTACTACTACTACTACTACTACCACCACCAAATCATACTGCACATAAAACTGCAGTGCAGGCTCAGAACAGTGGTCTTTGAAGTGGCATTAGGTGCGGTTCTTCCCACATCATTCTTTTCTGCATCACTCCTCTCCCAGACCACGTCTTTCTTTCCCTCCCAGAGCTGCTCCCCATCCTTTCCTAGTCCAGATCACTTCACCTTTCATCCTGTTCATCCTTCCATCATTTCAAATCAACCATTTCCCATCTCACTGTCCTTCTCCATTTCTCCATCCTATTCCATCTGGTTTCCTCCCTAGCAAAGTTTTCCCTTCCTCTTCCTCTTCCTTCTCGTCTTCCTCCTCCACGTACCTACCCTGTCCCCAAGCACGCCCGCAGCATCCCTAAATTCCCAGGCTTCCCCAGCGCGGGCTCTTCGTGGAAATCATTAAGTCATTTGTATTATTAACTACGTCAGCCATGGAGTGTTTGCTTGTTTGTTTGCGGCTCCGTGCGTGGTGCGTGGAGGGATGTGGATGATGCGACTGTGGCACTGCTCCGTGACGCGAATGGGTGATGGAGATAAAACTATTTTCTTTACTCTCTCTCTCTCTCTCTCTCTCTCTCTCTCTCTCTCTCTCTCTCTCTCTCTCTCTCTCTCTCTCTCTCTCTCTCTCTCTCTCGTATAAAGGAGACTGGCTGAGGGTAAAAAAATTCAAGTAGTCAGCTCAATACCCCCTCCCCCTTCCTGGTCCCCCCAAAAAACAGTTAATAATAGAAAGGGATTCCATTAAAGTTTGCCAGTATAAAGGAGGCTCATTGAGGGTGCAAAAATAAGAAAAGTAGCTCTTTCAATATCACCCTTCCCCCTCAGGCTGTTGACAATAGAAAAATTCAGTAAAATTTGCCACTGTAGTGTCTGTGGTGTCTTGATACTCCTTTTTGGAACAGTTCAGATCATACATAAAAAGAACGAAATACAGAAACATGAGGAGTTTCAAAGTTTCCCAGTATAAAATTTAATAATGTAGGAGTGAAAATGTTTTTTTATGTATTGTATTAGCAAGATGGACACAACAACGATAGAAAAAGGGAGAGAGAGAAGGAAACAGGTTGAGAGTTTCAAGAGTTTACCAGTGAAAAGGAAGTAAAAGTAAAGGTACTGATTAAATCTTGCATCAGTCTTATTTATCTGTCCTGTTTATCTTCAATTCGCTCCTTGCGCCCCTCCAGGTGGATTCCTGAGTCATCGTGGTGTGGTGGTGTGGGCTGGGCTGGCCGGTGAAATTTCCTTGCTCTCGAGGGTATAAAGAATGATTAAGGAAAGTTCCCAGATGACACACACACATCCTGCAGGTGCGTGTTAGCTTTTTACATCATAATCACATTTTATTGTAGTTTAGTGAGTGGTCAGGAGAGGGAAGGTGTGGGTGGGAGCATCGTGCTGGGTGACGTGATTGGTGCAGAGATAAAGGAGACTAACGTGTTATGTATTTGTGGCTTTGTTTGTAGACATGAGAGGTGAGAAATGTAAGTGGTGACAAAAGCGTTGACTTGTGCAAGGCTGTGGGTGAATGTGTTGGCTGCACCATCACTCTATCCCACTCTCGTGTCATCCTCTTGTTAACTGTTCCATGTCCTTAACTGCAATCTCACCTCACGCACACTCGAGAGATTAATACTAGACAGCAATGAGTTTGTTCGTGCTTTTTTCATTTCCTCTGTCGCCATTCTCGTCACCACCTCCGCCTCACCGGAATTCCTCTTCCTACTACTGCTGCCGCTCTTGTCGACCATATTGT
>NC_087151.1:37545192-37547692 GCF_035594125.1 Scylla paramamosain | reverse complement strand
TCCTCTCTCTCTCTCTTCCTCTCCCTCTCTCTTTCTCCCTCTCTCCCTCCCTCTCTCCTTCTCACCCACACTGGCCCTCTCCCCCTTCCCTCATTCTCAGTTTCTCCCCTCTAATGTCTTCCTTCTCTCCCTTCATTCCTTTCGTCTCTCTCTCTCTCTCTCTCTCTCTCTCTCTCTCTCTCTCTCTCTCTCTCTCTCTCTCTCTCTCTCTCTCTCTCTCTCTCTCTCTCTCCAACTTTGTTCTTGTGCGATTTGCAAACTGAGTGCAAATATGTGTCAACGAGGGAATTTCTCCTGCGTGTGTGTGTGTGTGTGTGTGTGTGTGTGTGTGTGCGCGCGCGGCATTTCAATATTTTGGTGAGGTGTATCGGGTGATTTAAGAGAGAGAGAGAGAGAGAGAGAGAGAGAGAGAGAGAGAGAGAGAGAGAGAGAGAGAGAGAGATCTTGGGTTGAGTAAAGGAAGGAGGAGAGAAGGAAAGATTAAAGGAGGAAGGGAGGGAAGGAAGAGGTTAAATTCTCTCTCTGTCTCTCTCTCTCTCTCTCTCTCTCTCTCTCTCTCTCTCTCTCTCTCTCTCTCTCTCTCTCTCTCTCTCTCTCATATCTCCTCCATTTTAATATCTTTTTAAAATAATTTCTCATTTTCTTCCTTTTCTCACTTCTATTCTGTTATCTCTTATCTTTTCCTTCTTCTTATCTTCTTCCTCCTGTACTCTCTTTCTCTCTTATTCCTCTCCCCCCACACCCTTTACGATTTCTTTCTCTTTCCTTTATCTTTCCCTCGCCTCTACTCCCCTCCTTCCCTGATCTTGTCTCCTTCCCTGTGTCATAAATGCTATTGTCTCTTCTTTTCCTCTCATAATTTTCTTCCTCGTCGTCTTCTCATTAAAATGCTGAAATATATGAGGCGTTTTTCCTTCAGTGTCTGGAAAGTTCATGATGGAGGTATTGGGGGGTCTCGTGTGTGTGTGTGTGTGTGTGTGTGTGTGTGTGTGTGTGTGTGTGTGTGTTTCATTTTGGTTGTTTTAGGTATGTTTGTACTGGCGTCTCTCTCTCTCTCTCTCTCTCTCTCTCTCTCTCTCTCTCTCTCTCTCTCTCTCTCTCTCTCTCTCTCTCTCTCTCTCTCTCTCTCTCTCTCTAATCTGGCTGTCATGTTTCGAGCTCCATTTTACATACAGCTGCTGACTTAATCGTGTTCTGGCGCTGTAGTAACTTAGGCGAGAAAAGACTGAAGCGTTGCAGCAGCTCTCGTTTAGGTGAAGCTGTGCCCGTGAAAAAATGTGAGTCGCGTTTTACAATACTAATGCAAAGCTCATCCAGTCCCGCCTCGCAAAAAGGAAAGTGACGACAAGTGGAATTAGGACGTCCAGAGCAGTTTTCATTTCCACGTACACGGTCGTTAGTTGGGAAAAAGGAAGAGACTTTCGACTAGGAACATGAAGTGATACAGTGGAGGTTGATTGAGAAGCGAGACTGTCACTGCTACTTTTTTTTATTTTTTTTGAATCGGGTGCAGTTGTAATTCAATGCCCGGATTTAGAAGCACTTTTTTTTTTATCTCATAAGGACTACGTAATTTGAAAAGCTATAAAGATGATTAGTCAGGTTCCCATGAGTGTTATTTTTTTTCCAACAGATAGTGGAAAAATGCTCGTTAAACGGTCACTACAACCATGACAATATCCTCTGGAAATCGTAATAACTTCCAACAAAACCTTAATTCTTTTTTTTATGCAATAGGGAGACTGGTCAAGAGAAAACGAAAGGACTGAAAAAGAATCCCTCTCGTAGTGATGTTCCCCAAAAAGAAACAAATAAAAGATGCGAGAGAAAAGGCCAATGTTACCTCGCTTGTAGAAAATAGTCCATTTAAGTCGATATAAGATAGTAACATAATTTAAAAAGCCATCCTTTAAATATTATATACCGTATTGTTATTCTATGACCTCTCATGTATTCCCACATTTAGAAATATCTCTCTTTATAACTATAGAACTTGTTAAAGCTATAGTCTCTCTCTCTCTCTCTCTCTCTCTCTCTCTCTCTCTCTCTCTCTCTCTCTCTCTCTCTCTCTCTCTCTCTCTCTCTCTCTCTCTCTCTCTCTCTCGTTCTCGTTCAAGTAATTGCCCGCCGCCGGTGTTCTTGCGTCAGCAGTGTGTCATCACGGAAAGAAATGTTACCTGAGATTTAATTAAACTCCTGGTCTCCTTACTTCTTCCTCCTCCTCCTACTTCTCCTTCACCTCCTCCTCCTCCTCCTCCTCCTCCTCCTCCTCCTCCTCCTCCTCCTCCTCCTCCTCCTCCTCCTCCTCCTCCTCCTTTTCCTCCTCTTCCTTCTCATTTTCCTCCTCCTCCTACGTCTTCATTCCTTCTTTCAGCTTTCTTTCCCGCTTCTCCTCCCTCTCCTAGTCTCGAAAATTATTATTACCGTGGGATGTAGAAAGTTTACGAACGACACCACCACCACCACCACCACCACCACCACCACCACCACCACCACCACC
>NC_087151.1:37537692-37542692 GCF_035594125.1 Scylla paramamosain | reverse complement strand
GGCCTTCTTCTGGGCGTGTCTCATCAGTGGAAGTGTCTCCCTACAGTGTCATTGTTCCTTGACCTACATGTCTCTCTTCCTTCCCTCCCAATTCTTTTGTTCCCTCCTTATCCTTACCCTTCCTCCGCATCATCGTCTTTTCTCCTTTCTTCTTGTGTATTTTTATTTATTTTATTATTATATTTCTTTTTTTGTCGTTTGTGTCTTCCATCCTTTCTTCCTTCTTTTCTTTCTTTCTTCCCTTTTCATCTTTTTTTTTACTCTTTATCCTCGTCTTTTCCTCCTTTCTATCTGTGTCTTTTCTGGTGGTATTATTTTTTATTTTACTTTTCCATTATTTCTTTTATCGTTCATGTCTTCCATCCTTCCTTCCTTCTTTCCTTTGTTCCCTTTTCATCTCTTCCCCTTACTTTCTATATTTGCTTTTTCTTCCTTTCCTCTTATGTTTTTTTTTTTTTCTGGTGGTATTTCTTGGTTTTGTTTTTTCTATACTTTCTTTTATCGTTTATATTTTCCTTCTTTCCGTCCGGGACGGAGTTGAGAGAGATAAGGCAGGATGAGAGAGGTGAGGTGAGGTGTGAGGGTGTAGAACAAGGGAAGATGGGTCCTGAAGGGGCGGAGGAGAGGGGGAGGGGGAGATAGGTGTGAGTATGTTGGAATGTCAGGTTATGCTGAAATGAGAGAGGTGAGGTCGAGGCGAGTAGATGAGGGAGTGGAGAGTATGGTAGGGGCCGAGATGAGGGGATTAGGTGAAGTAAATGTAGATGAATTGTATAAATATTTCGTAAAGTTCATACAGGTCAGTTAGCAAATATCCCGTATAGGGCAATAAGATCACAGAAAAGTGACCCTAAATGGATGACTGCTAGGTTAAAATATTATATAGGGCGTAAGAGAAGTATATATAAGAGATTAAAGGCAGGTGAAGAAGTTTTAAGGTCACAATATAATGAATTAGTTAGAACAGCTAGGAAGTTCACGAGGAAAGCTAATTAAGTTAAAGGTAGCCAGCCAGCCTGGCAGATACTTCCATAATTAGGGAGATAGTGGAACAGGAGATAGATAGGCTAAAAAAGTTCAAGACACCAGAACCAAATGAAATATATCCCAGAGTACTTGAGGAATGCAAAGAGGTTATTAGTGAGCCGTTAGTTTCTGTCTTTAGGAAATCACTTGAGTCAGGTGAGGTACCAGTAATGTGGAGGCAGACTAATGTAGTACCCATCTTTAAGAAAGAAGATAAAACTTTAGCGTCTAACTATAGACCTATCAGCTTAACTTCAGTTGCAGGTAAAATGTTAGAGTCAATAATAGCGAGGAACATTTAGACAAACATAAATTGATAAATCAGTCACAGCATGGCTTCACGAAGGAGAAGTCTTGCCTGACAAACTTGTTAAGTTTTTACAGTAAAGTGTACGAGGCAGTAGATAATGGTGATAGTTTTGACATCTTATATCTGGACTTCAGTAAAGCATTTGACAAGGTACCCCATCAAAGGCTCCTGAGAAAGGTTAAGACACACGGGATGGATGGGAAGGTGTTAGGCTGGATAGGGTCATGGCTTAGTGACAGGCGACAAAGAGTTATAATAAACGGCTCGAAATCCAAGTGGGGTCATGTAATTAGTGGGGTGCCACAGGGATCAGTATTAGGGCCATTGTTATTTCTAATATATATATATATATATATATATATATCAATGACTTGGATAGTGGAATTAGTAGTGATGTTAGTAAATTTGCGGATGACACAAAAATAGATAGATTAATTAGGTCAGAATCTTCTTGCTTCCCTTTTTCATCTTCCCTTCGTCTCCCGTTCCCTTTTCCATTCTTTTCATCCTTCTTTCACTCCCTTAACTGTCTATCATTATCATTTTTTTCATTATTACTTCGCTTTTCTCTCGCGTTTCCTTTAATTTTCTGTTTGTCCTTTCTGTTCTTCTTTATTCTTGTCGTTTCTTTATTCCATTCCCTTTCCATCCTTGTCTCTCTCCGTTTTTTCTTATAACCCTCTGTCCCCTTTTTCTATTTTTCTTTTTTATACCTTAATTTTTTTTTCCCTTTTCTTATCCTTTTCATCCTTCTTTTCCTTTCCTTCAGTTCGCCTTCCGCTCTTCTTCCTGTCTGGTCTGTTTCCCTCATCTCTCTGTTTGTGTTCTTTTCTATTGTTTAAATATATTTTCTCTTCTTCCTTTTCCATCCTTCCTATCATTCTCCTCCCTTTTTCCTTCCCTTCCTGCAATTCTTTTTCCCCTTCTGCTTTCTTTATCCCTTCCTCTCATTTTCCTCTCCTCTTCCTCTCCTGTATTTATCACTCCATTACCTGAGTATCTTCTTCCTCTTCTTCTTCCTCTATTTCTTGGCTTCCCATAGTCATCCTTTTCTTTCCTTCCTCTCTTCCGGATCCTTATCGGTTACCACTTATCTCCTTATCCTTCTTTATTACCTTCTCCTGTTATTTGCATCTCTGTTACTCTGTTCCAAAACCTTCTTTTCTTTCCTTCTTAACTTCTTTTACCTCTGTCTCACCTTCTGTATTTCTTTATATCTCTGTCTCTCTTTTCCTGTTTTTAATCTGCTCTCCTATCCTTAATTCTTTTACTTCTGTTCCATCTAATGCAATTCTCCATATCTCTTTCCTGTTTTTTTTTTTTCATATCTTTATCTTTCCCTAATTCCTCTTGCCTCTGTTCCAATTTCTGTGGTTTATCTCTATCTGTCTTCTTATATTTCTCTATCTCCATCTCCTTAACACCGCAGTCCACACCCACACGCGGACCCATCAAAACACTACTAGTAACGCTGTTTAGCTCTTTCACTGCTATTTGACACATCTTTCCTAAACCACTGCGGCATTTCTTCTTGTTCTACAGCCATCCCTAAACATTATATTGGCTAGAAACTGCAACATCTGCTCATCTAATCCCTTTCCTTTTTGTAGACACCTATACAGATTTCATACATTGTTTTTAGCGTCGAGAATTGTTGCTTATTCTAGGGGAAGAGTTAAATGTTGGCAAGAAGATGTACATAGCTTGTTTCCTCTTCCCCCTTCCCAGCAGCTGTACACTGTAATCTCTACATACACACACACACACACACAGTAGGTAGACACACACCTACACACACACACACACAGACAGAGAATTACTACTCCAAGACGCACTACGGTAATTGAGCCTTCATAACTCTAAAGAGAAGACCACTTTTCTGCCACTAAATAAGTAAGTTACATTATTATTATTATTATTATTATTATTATTATTATTATTATTATTATTATTATTATTATTATTATTATTATTATTGCTATTGTTATCTTCATAGTCATCATCACCATCCTCATTTTCAACGCACCATAGTACTTATCCAGATCTAGGCCACACACACACACACACACACACACACACACACACACACACACACACACACACACACACACACACACACGTCTCATGAAGAAGTGTGTGTGTGTGTGTGTGTGTGTGAGAGAGAGAGAGAGAGAGAGAGAGAGAGAGAGAGAGAGAGAGAGAGAGAGAGAGAGAGAGAGAGAGAGAGAGAGAGAGAGAGAGAGAGAGAGAGAGAGAGAAATTGACAAAAATATAGAAGAGAAAAAGAGAAAAGAAACAACAAAGAAGTGAGAGAAATGTACATACAAAAGGAAAAAAAAATAACGAAGGAAAGAAAAGAACAAAAAGATGAAGGAAAGGGGAAAAGGAAGTGAAGAAACAGCGGTAACGAAAACAAATACGGAAATAGAAGCGAAGAGGAGGGAAGAAGTCAGGGAGGAAAGAAGGGAGGAAATGTGAAAATCAAGAAAAAAAGAAAAAGAAGGAAACTAAGAAACGAGGTGGGGAGGAAGAGAGAAAAGGAAAGATGAAATATATGAAAAAAAGATAGAAGAAAAGAGATAATAAAAGAGGAAGTGAGATAGAGTTCTGTGAATGTTATTTGTGTTGGAATTATTGATGTTGAGTATCTCTCTCTCTCTCTCTCTCTCTCTCTCTCTCTCTCTCTCTCTCTCTCTCTCTCTCTCTCTCTCTCTCTCTCTCTCTCTCTCGTTCTTATCCCTGTGAGCAGAGAGAGAGAGAGAGAGAGAGAGAGAGAGAGAGAGAGAGAGAGAGAGAGAGAGAGAGAGAGAGAGAGAGAGAGAGAGAGAGAGAGAGAGAGAGAGATCGTTTACCTCAAAGGCTTTAGGATCTGGATTTGCGAAGCTCTAAGAGGATTTGTCGTTTGTCTGTTTTGTTTGTTTAATTTGTTTGTTTCATCATCCGGATTCTTATGTATTTGTTTCTTGTTAAGCTTTAGTGTGATTTTGTTTTCATGTTGTGCTGCTGCTGCTGTTGTTGTTAGTGGTGGTGGTGGTGGTGATGGTGGTGGTGGTGGTGGTGGTGGTGGTGGTGGTGCTGTTGTTGTTCTTATTGTCGTTGATGATGTTGATATTGTTGTTGTCTTCTTCAGTCTTTTAATTTCTTGTTCTTGTTCTTTTCTTCTTCTTCTTCTTCTTCTTCTTCTTTATATTATTATTATTATTATTATCATTATTATTATTATTATTATTATTATTATTATTATTATTGGCATGATCATTATAATACTTATCTTCCTTTCCTCCTACGTTCTTTTCTCTTTTTCTTTCTCTTCCTCCACCACACACACATACTTCCTGCTCCTCCTCCTCCTCCTCCTCCTTTTCCTCCTCCTCCTCCTCCTCCTCCTCCTCCTCCTCTTCCTCCTTTTCGTTCTCCTCCTCGTCCTCCTTCCCCTTCTGCTCCTGCTTCTGCTCCTGCTCTTCTTCTTCTTTCTCCTCCTCCTCCTCCTCCTCCTCCTCCTCCTCCTCCTCCTCCTCCTCCTCCTCCTCCTCGTCTTCCTCCACTTACTTCATTTTCTCTCTGATTTGCTTTATTGTTGTTTATTTCCTTCGCTGTTGTTGTTTGTTTGTTCTTCTTCCTCCTTTTCTCTTTTTGTCAAACAGGCGAATGCAATAACGCAGGA
>NC_087151.1:37527692-37535192 GCF_035594125.1 Scylla paramamosain | reverse complement strand
GAGAGAGAGAGAGAGAGAGAGAGAGAGAGTGAGTATCCCCTCAGTTTTTTACGACAATTCGCTTTGTGTTCCATTAATTGCTTCTCTCTCTCTCCCCACCCCCTCCTTTCCTCCTCTCTCCTTCCCTCCTTTCCTTTCCCTTCCCCTCTCTCTCTCCTCTCTTCTTTTTCATCCTTCATTTCCCCTCCATTCCTCTGTCTGTCTCCTCCTCCCCTTTTCTTCTTTCTTTCATTGTGTTTTTCATTGTTTTCTGCTCGATGTGTAGTACGTCTGTCTTTCTTTCTATCTGTCTGTCTGTCGATGTCTGTTTGTATGTCAGTCTGTCTGTGTCTGTTTCTGTGTTTGTCTGTTTGTTTGTTTGTTATCTATCTGTACGTCTGTATGTGTTTAAGAGAGAGAGAGAGAGAGAGAGAGAGAGAGAGAGAGAGAGAGAGAGAGAGAGAGAGAGAGAGAGAGAGAGAGAGAGAGAGAGAGAGAGAGAGACGTATTTAGACCACCTTTTATTATTGTTGTGGTAAAATTTGTCTCTGGTTCATTTTATTGCTTTGTTGTTGTTGCTGTTGTTGTCTGTCATGATGGAGGTGGTGATGGTGATGGTTATGATGTTGTCCGTAATATATGTAGCTCGTCTTCTTCTTCTTCTTCTTCTTCTTCTTCTTCTTCTTCTTCTTCTTCTTCTTCTTCTTCTTCTTCTTCTTCTTCTTCTTCTTCTTCTTCTTCTTCTTCTTCTTCTTCTTCTTCTTCTTCTTCTTCTTCTTCTTCTTCTTCTTCTTCTTCTTCTTCTTCTTCTTCTTCTTCTTCTTCTTCTTCTTCTTCTTCTTCTTCTTCTTCTTCTTCTTCTTCTTCTTCTTCTTCTTCTTCTTCTTCTTCTTCTTCTTCTTCTTCTTCTTCTTCTTCTTCTTCTTCTTCTTCTTCTTCTTCTTCTTCTTCTTCTTCTTCTTCTTCTTCTTCTTCTTCTTCTTCTTCTTCTTCTTCTTCTTCTTCTTCTTCTTCTTCTTCTTCTTCTTCTTCTTCTTCTTCTTCTTCTTCTTCTTCTTCTTCTTCTTCTTCTTCTTCTTCTTCTTCTTCTTCTTCTTCTTCTTCTTCTTCTTCTTCTTCTTCTTCTTCTTCTTCTTCTTCTTCTTCTTCTTCTTCTTCTTCTTCTTCTTCTTCTTCTTCTTCTTCTTCTTCTTCTTCTTCTTCTTCTTCTTCTTCTTCTTCTTCTTCTTCTTCTTCTTCTTCTTCTTCTTCTTCTTCTTCTTCTTCTTCTTCTTCTTCTTCTTCTTCTTCTTCTTCTTCTTCTTCTTCTTCTTCTTCTTCTTCTTCTTCTTCTTCTTCTTCTTCTTCTTCTTCTTCTTCTTCTTCTTCTTCTTCTTCTTCTTCTTCTTCTTCTTCTTCTTCTTCTTCTTCTTCTTCTTCTTCTTCTTCTTCTTCTTCTTCTTCTTCTTCTTCTTCTTCTTCTTCTTCTTCTTCTTCTTCTTCTTCTTCTTCTTCTTCTTCTTCTTCTTCTTCTTCTTCTTCTTCTTCTTCTTCTTCTTCTTCTTCTTCTTCTTCTTCTTCTTCTTCTTCTTCTTCTTCTTCTTCTTCTTCTTCTTCTTCTTCTTCTTCTTCTTCTTCTTCTTCTTCTTCTTCTTCTTCTTCTTCTTCTTCTTCTTCTTCTTCTTCTTCTTCTTCTTCTTCTTCTTCTTCTTCTTCTTCTTCTTCTTCTTCTTCTTCTTCTTCTTCTTCTTCTTCTTCTTCTTCTTCTTCTTCTTCTTCTTCTTCTTCTTCTTCTTCTTCTTCTTCTTCTTCTTCTTCTTTTTTTTTTCTTCTTCTTCTTCTTCTTCTTCTTCTTCTTCTTCTCTTCCGAAGCCACCTCCATCACCCCTCCACTTCCCCCTGTACTCTTCCTCCTCTCCTTTCTTCCTCCATTTCACATTCCGATTTTCTTTTTCTCTTCCTTCTCCTCTTCCTCGTCTCCCTTCTTTCTTATTATTTTTCTCCGTGCCTTGATGGATGAGTAACCCGAGGGGACCAGATTGGTGGTTCCCTCAACATCTTCATTAAACTTTGGATTGACTCTTTTCATTGTCTCAAGTTTGATCTTCGTTTTTAGAGAAAGTTTGATTTGGTTACCTTTTGTTTCCTGTATATTGTATATTATCAGCAGCAGCAGCAGGTCAGGTCGTGTGTGTGTGTGTGTGTGTGTGTGTGTGTGTGTGTGTGTGTGTGTGTGTGTGTGTGTGTTCCTCTGTTTCTGTCTCTCGGTTTCTTTGTGTCTGAATGACTGTCTGTTTGTCTGTCTTTGTCTCTGGGTTTCTCTCTCTCTCTCTCTCTCTCTCTCTCTCTCTCTCTCTCTCTCTCTCTCTCTCTCTCTCTCTCTCTCTCTCTCTCTCTCTCTCTCTCTCTCTCTCTCTCTCTCTCTCTCTCTCTCTCAGGTAGGTGTTAGGTTTACAGTGGCAACACTAATTAGAAACACCTGCGAGGCTTTCTCTCTCTCTCTCTCTCTCTCTCTCTCTCTCTCTCTCTCTCTCTCTCTCTCTCTCTCTCTCTCTCTCTCTCTCTCTCTCTCGCTCGCTCTCTCGCTCTCTCGCTCTTGCTGTCTTCTTTCCCTCCTTACTCTCTTTCCGTGAACCAAGAACCATCGGTCACATTACTAACCTTCTTTCATCTGCTAATACATTCCCTGCTGAATGTTTTATGAGACATGGCCTTGATCGTCTTACTCCAGGCGAGATTACATTACTCGTATTACTGGTGCGGTGCGGGAGCGTGGCGGGACCTATGTAAACAACAGTAGCGCCTCACCTGGTATTCCTGAGGGATTTGGGAGAGTAAAGGCCAGTATGTGTGTGTTTATGTGTGGTAGATGAATGGTTGAACTTTACTTGTATCTTGCTATATACCTAATACCTGCTTTTTCTTTTCGTCTATCGTTATTTTTGTGTTTATTTCTTCCATCTCAGTAATGCCATTCTCTTGTCTTTCATCTAAACCTCACCTCCTCTTATTGCGTCTGTTTCTCTCTCTTCCTTTGGAAGAATCTTCCTTGTCATCCATTTGCTTCTCTTGTCTTTCGTCTGCCTTTCACAGCCTCTCATTGCATCTCTATTGCTGTTCCCTCGCAGATATCCCCTTTCTCATTCATCTTCTCTTCTTGTCTTTCATTTACATCTCGCATCCTCTCTCCTTTCACATCATCTCGGTCTCTTTCCCTGTCCCAAAATCTCTTCCCATCTCTTTTGTTTATATTTCAGATTCCCCTTATTCTTTCTTCAAGTTCTTCTATCCTGTTTTATCTCTTCTCCTGTCTCCTTCGTATTTCCCCATCTTTGCATTTCTCTTCCCTTCCCTTTCAGCTAAACCTCATATTATGCTTTCATTAAGTCTTCTATAGCTTATCCTTTCTTTTCTTTCACCTTTTTCTGTTTCCAAACATCTCCCATTTTTTTCCCTTTTTCCTTCCTCTTTATTTTCATTTACACTTCACACCCATTCATCCATTCTTCTCCATATTCTTTCACTATTTATTTCTATTCTCTCCTTTCTTTCATCTCATCTCAACTTTCGTTTCCTTTTCCCTTTTCCTTCACTCTTCTCTCATCTAAACATCGGATCCTTTCTTCCATTCCTTCCTATCTGCCTTGTGTATCTTTCTCTTTCATCTCCTCCCCTTCCATTCCTCCTTACCTGCTTCATGTATACTTCTCCTCTATCTTTTCCTCCCTCTTTCCATACTTTTCTGCCTGTCTCATGTATTCTTCCCCTCTGTCTTCTATCTACTCCTTTCTCCTTCCATTCCTTCTTACCTGCCTCGTGCTTTCATCTCTAGTTTATACTCCCTCTCCTCTCCAATCATCCTCACCTCATCAACTTCTTATTTCTTGGAATCTTCTCGCCTCATCTACTGTGCCTGTGTCTCTTTCTCTTCTTCCGTTCCTTCTTCACTCTCCCACCTCTCCCACGTGACTCACTACCCCCAGGCACTCTCTCTTTCACCCTCTTCCTCCCTCTCAGTACCTCTCCCTCATCTTGCCCAGCGGGAGTCTGATCAAGAGGGGAGTCTTGGAAAGATTCTGTGATGATTTACCCATGAGTATTTGTTGTTTTTACTTTTGGTTTTAGCATTACCCCCTCGAGATCTTTCCTGCTGCTTTATCTCTCTCTCTCTCTCTCTCTCTCTCTCTCTCTCTCTCTCTCTCTCTCTCTCTCTCTCTCTCTCTCTCTCTCTCTCTCTCTCTCTCTCTCTCTCTCTCTCTCTCTCTCTCTCTCTCTCGCTCTCACTTTCGTGTAAAGCAGATTATGATTATTTTTTCTGTGACGTTGTTCTTTGTGGTGGTGATAGGTGGTGGTGGTGGTGGTGGCGGTGGTGGATGAGAAGGAGAATAATAGTGCTCATATTCACTCATACTTAACTCATCCTTTACTAACATCTTTTCATCTCATGCTGCCACTTCTCACTCATCTCCATGCCTTGTCTACGTAATGTCTTGTTCATGTCTTGCTCATACGCCACCTGTCTTACCTCGCTTGACATGTCGCCTCTCATCCCTCACGCCCTCCTTCACTTGCAGCTTCTAATTATTTCCACGCTGCCACCGTTTATCCTTGAGATGCTTGAGGCCCTCAGCTTTATCTGCAAACGGATGACTTACGGATAACGCACATGCTAGTTTCCTTCTCCGGTGTATGCCGCTCTAGTATGTGAAGCACAGGGAGGGAGAGATGCATACAGGTATTGGTGCAAGATTCAGTAAGGTACGGAAAATCTATTGATCTGAAACGAGCTTATTAATTTTTATTTCATCTGCGAAAAGGTGACTTGTATGTAAGTTTCCTTTAGTTCAGACCGCTGTGTTACGTTTGTTGCAAAGTGAAGGAAGGAGAAGGAAAAATATACATAGGGACTGATACAAGATTCAGAGCGTTGCGGAAACTCTCTCGATCTGAAACGAGGTTATTTATTTTAATCTTATCTGCAAACGAATGGCTTGTATGTTAGTTTCCTTCTCCTGTGCAGGCCGATGTGTTAAGCTCGTAGCACAGTGAAGGACGGTGAAGGAAAGGTACACGATGTTAAAAGTCTATTGGCATGATAAAAGGCTATTCATTTTTATATCTCCCAACGGATGCCTTACATGTGAGTTTCCTTCTCGTGTTGTGTTTTGCTCGTATTAAGTAAAGGAAGGGGAAGGATATATATACACAGGAACTGATACAAGATTCATTACGTTGCGGAAAGTCTGTTGGTCCGAAACGATGTTATTTTACGTGCTGTGCTGAGATAGGGAGATGGGAATGCATAAAAGAAGCGAGAGTAAGGTTTTTATTTCCCCATGTCTGTTTTATGTGATACACTGGCAAAGGAAGACGAGGCAGGAAAGGAAGAGAGAGAATGCAGCAGTTTATTAGAAGACTTAGAAAGATGGAAATACCTAAAAATGGACGGAGAGAAAGGTTTTACTCTCTTTGCTCATTTTTATGTGACATACTTGAAATGAAGGAGAAGAAAGAAAGGGAAGGAAGAAAAAGGCTCCGATTTAGAACCAAAAACGAAGAAGTATATAAAAAAAAACTTTGTGAAACTGATATAAATGTGAAAAAAAGACGATTCATTGCTCTAATAGAAATGCGTGAAAAAAAAAGCAGATAAGTACATGAAAAGTAAAAGTCATTAATTTTGTGAGCCTGACAGATATAGACTCACCCCCACAAAAATGAAAAGATAACTCGCAGGATGAAAGGGTTCCAAAAAAAATGAAATAAAAAAATAAAAATGTATGAAAGGAAAAAAAAAAAAACTTCACGCCTTCATTAAAATCAAGTGGAGCGAGAGGGAATTAGGTTCATGGAAAGAAAAAATGCATGAGGGTAATTATTCTCTCATCAAGGTGGAAGCGATTTATTTTCGTGCCAATTGGGAACATTTATTTTCAAGCGTCAGTAATTACAGTGTTTTCGTAACTATTAAGTTCCTGCCTCCCTTATCTCAGTCCGTCTAGTCAATTCCATTCACTGAGTCTTGTAGTTCATATGGGCGTTTCTTTTTCTTCCCATATTAATTAAAAGCTCCATCACGTGTCAGTAATTATTGTCTTAAGTGACTATTAAATCTGCGTTGTTCATTTCAATCTGTCCTGTCACTTCTGTTCACCGAGTGTTGTGGTTGATATGGTTGTCCCTTATTCTCCCCAAAACAATTTAAAGCCAGTAATTATTGTCTTTAAATGACTATTAAGTCTTTACGTTGTCTCAGTCTTTCCTGTCACTTTTATTCATTGAATGTTGTAGTTCAAGTAGTCTTCTTTTTCTTTCAGTTCATTGAAAGCTTTATAGATATTTACCAGGTCCTGCAGATTTCCCACGTGTCAATAAGTATATCTTTGAGTAACTGTTAACCCTTTCACTGCGACGCGAAACAATTAATAGCACCAGAAGCAATGCGTGTCTTTATAAGCATCTACAAGAAAGTTAGTGATGAAAAAGAATATATTTTGCAATTTCTTCCCAGTTCAAAGATTGGATGAGGCTGTAGAATGGGTAAAGTTGTATCAGGGTGAATGGTAATTAGGGAAAGATGTACCAAGTGGTAGTCAAAGAGTTAAATATTTAAGTTGCTTATCTCAATCTGTCTTGTTGCTTCTATACTTCACTGAGACTTGTACTGCAAAATGTTGTCTCTTTCTCTCATTCCGTACAATGCTTTATATAAAAATTTCTCTGGTCCTTTAGATTTCCGCGTATCAGTAATTATTGTCTTCTAGTGACTTTTAATTCTTTAAGTTGTTTATCTCAATCGGCATTGTCATTTCTCTTGGTCTTGTAGTTCAAATATTTTCTTTCTCTGCTTCATTTATTTAAAACCTTATAAATATTTTTCGGATCCCACAGACTTCCACGTGTCTGCAGTTATGTCTGAGTGACTATTAAATCTTAACGTTGTTTATCTGTCTTGTCATTTCTCTTGCTCATTAAGACTTGTAGTTCAAATAATTTTATTCTTCTAATTCATTAAAGAATTATAGACATTTCTCAGACCCCGTAGCTTTCCACGTGTCAGTGATTATTGCCTGTAGGTCACTACTAAATCTTTACGTTGCTTATCTCTGTCTTTTGTAGCTTTTGGTTAATGAGTCTCCTAGTTTAAAATGATTTTTATTTTCCCGTCTTCTAATTCATTCAAAGGTTTATAAAAAAAAAAAAAAAAAAAATATATATATATATATATATATATATATATATATATATATATATATATATATATATATATATATATATATGACAAGCAGATTTTCGGGTGTCAGTATATCCTTCAGTGACTATTAAATCCTTGTTGTTTATCTCTCTTGTACTTTTTCTTTGTCACTGAGTCTTGTAGTTCAAATCGTTGTCACGTTTTCTTTCACAAATCATTCAAGACATTATGAACATTTTTTTGGTGTTATAGATTTCCCTTTCAGCTTGCCATGCGTTTCTCAAATCAATTTAAGTTCACTTCACAAGGAAATTTTAATACATGATAAAATTAATTCAGCTGATCCA
>NC_087151.1:37510192-37512692 GCF_035594125.1 Scylla paramamosain | reverse complement strand
TGCGTTTGTGAGTTTGTTATTCATGCAATGTGTTTTGGGAGAATGGGGGGGGGGGGGGTCGGCGCATCTCCATACTTGTATGTTATATTCTTGTGTTTGTTCAAGAGAGAGAGAGAGAGAGAGAGAGAGAGAGAGAGAGAGAGAGAGAGAGAGAGAGAGAGAGAGAGAGAGAGAATCTGAGGTGGTATTGCTCGGTCGTCTCACAGTTTATTTTTAGTAAGGCACACACACACACACACACACACACACACACACACACACACACACACACACACACACACACACACACACACACACACACACACTGGCCTCCTAACATCCACACTATATCTTGCACCTGTTTACCTCCGCTGGTAACGCTTTACATTACGTTTTCTTTACTAATGGAAGGAAAACCAGAACGTAAACCTTCATAGAAAACGTGGAATTGGAAACGAAAACATCTGGAGCAGGAAAAGGGAAAACAAAATAGAACAAAATAAATAAATAAAAGAGATAGATTAATCAGGTCGAATAAGTAAATGTATATAAATAAAATAGGATCAATCAATCAATAGATAGAAAGACAGATAGATAGATCCATAGATAAATAAATAAATAAATAGATGGATAAATAGATAAGTAAGTAAATAAATGAATATGTTTTTAAAGATCTTACTGTCCTATTTTTATACAGCTCTCACTTTA
Organism: Scylla paramamosain; assembly: GCF_035594125.1. Lineage (NCBI taxonomy): Eukaryota > Metazoa > Arthropoda > Malacostraca > Decapoda > Portunidae > Scylla > Scylla paramamosain. The sequence goes on along the minus strand of NC_087151.1, from coordinate 37,512,005 downwards.
AATCAAACATGTTACCTCATCACACACAGTCTACTCAGGAGTCATAGGTCTTTTGCTGTTCGTTCTTCTTTAGTGCTTCTTTGTGCATAGCAGTGTATTATTACTTCCCAGGTATATTGTTTTGTATATACATGCATAGGTGTGTGTTAATTGAGCTGCAGTACCGTAACAAGAAGGAATTAAAATTATACGGTGTCGTGTTGTGTTACTAGAGAGCACTACCTCTGCCATTAAGAGACTGCCGTGCGCTAGAAACTGGAAACCTTATAGCCAGAGAGAGAGAGAGAGAGAGAGAGAGAGAGAGAGAGAGAGAGAGAGAGAGAGAGAGAGAGAGAGAGAGATTGTTGTACTCACTGGTGGTCGAACGTGGGAAAATTTAAGGGGGAGAATTATGAAGTGCGTGTTGGGAATGATGAGAGTGTGAATGCATTTGTACGTGTTTATCTGGCGTGCGAGTTGTGTAGTGGTTAAAATGTTGCGAGAAGTTATTGTTATTACTGTGCGCGAATAATGTGGCGGAAAGCTTACAATTTACTACCTGAATACTCTATTAGGGTGGGAGTGGTAGTGGTAGTTATTACAAATATTACAGATACATACACACATACATACAAACATCTTTAATACATACATACATACATACATACATACATACATACATACATACATACATACAATTTCTTAATATATTTCGTCTTGTTTATCTCTTAAGGTGTGCTGTAAACAACAACTAGTCTCTTACAGGAAGCATACATACGTAGATCCATACACAAAACATACTTATACTGAAGGACAGGATTGCTAGCCTTTCGTTCATAGGGGAAACATGAACGTATTAAACCAGTACTCCTGAGAAAGTTAAACAGGGAAGTCTTCAAAGTGGAGGCCAGTTTTTGCTCTGGAGATGTCCCAGTACTCCTCACTCGAAAACGTTGAAATCACAGGAAGGATGAGGCAGAGACAGGCAGGACCCCAGAGTGTACCAGTGAAAGGGATGAAAAGGTGAATGGATTGACTATATTTTTTGGGGTTAGTGAAGGTCGGGATACGGTAAGTTAGAGGTAAGAGTGTGGCCAGCCCGGAGTGTTGATGACTGCGGCACTTAACCTGTCCCTGCCGGTGCTTCACGTGAGTCATGGTAAGGTTTTCTCCTCGCCATTATCGCGGCGCCGCAACACGTCATGAATTCTCTCTCAACTCCGGCAACAACTCACTCCAAATGGCACAACACGCCAGGGAAAGGTTATCTGCTTACACTTATCCCCTCTGACACACACACACACACACACACACACACACACACACACACACATGGTGCATCCAGCAAACTCTGTACAATCAGTTGTTCACGTTTAGTACAGAAAATTACGAAGATCTTACTGTTCGTGCAGAGCTTAACAGATAAGCTTGGTTAAATAAATTATCCCTGTTCTCTCCTTTTAATACATTCCTCCTCGAGAAACAAAGAAATTTTGTCAAAACATTCTGATATCTCTTTTTCTTCGTACACATTTTTCTCCGGAAAACAAGAGGATTGTATCAGGGGTGTAATGGCGTGCCGCGTAAAGCGTTACTGCTCACCGGTAACACACCTGGATGTGCCATAAACCCAGCTGGCAGGTGGCGCCTACGAGGGCCTCCCGCTCTCTCTGAGCAAACAGTGGTCGTGCGACGCGGTAAGCCACAAGTAAATTTACTGCGTAGTATGACAATAAGGAATAACCTAACAATTTTCCTTTTTTATGTAAGAAGAAATCCAGCTGAGGGCAACAAAACTGATAAAAAAGGCCCACCGAATGCTCTAGTCCCTGAA
>NC_087151.1:37497692-37507692 GCF_035594125.1 Scylla paramamosain | reverse complement strand
AAAAAATAAGCAACTAACTTTTCTTTATTTTTTTCACACTTTTTCCCAATTTCTCGGATTTCTTTGTATTTTCTCCCCTTGAAAATATATATATGAAAAAATGTGTATGTATGTAAACGTCTATATATTCATAAGAACCCACCCAAATGCCTTGCCTTACTGACCCTCACCTTGAATCTGGAAGCAGGTTATGGGGTCAGGGAAGAAGGATCAGGGGAGGAGCTGGGAAGGATAAAGTGTGTGTTGGGAAGAAGGAAAGAAGTGATGGTGGTGGTCGTGGTGGTGGTGGTGGTGGTGGTGGTGGTGGAGGAATGAACTGAGACCAAGGAAGTGGATGCAAGAGAGAAAGAGAGAGAGAGAGAGAGAGAGAGAGAGAGAGAGAGAGAGAGAGAGAGAGAGAGAGAGAGAGAGAGAGAGAGAGAGAGAGAGAGAGTAAAGGAGGAGAGAATCCGGAAGAAAATGCAATAAAATGAGATGATAGGGAAGGAAGAGAGGAGAGGAAAAAAAAAGAGGAAAAGGGAGAGGAAGACGTTTGGGAAAAATTAAGCGAGTCAGAAAAGAAAGAGAAAAAAATGAAGAGGAAAGGAAAATAAAACGTCATGAACAGAAGTAAAGAGAACAGGGATGGAGGTAAAGAGAGTAATATTACTGTTCTTCCTTTTCCTCGTTGTTGTTCTATTAAATGCTTTCAAAAATACGTAAGTGCACGTGGAGAGAAATGTTGTAATGTAGACAAGGACGAAAGAAAATAGAAGACAAGAGAAATGAATGGGTGGTAACAGAGAGAGAGAGAGAGAGAGAGAGAGAGAGAGAGAGAGAGAGAGAGAGAGAGAGAGAGAGAGAGAGAGAGAGAGAGACAGACATTCGTACGCACACACGCACACACTAACACCACCATTACTTTTACCACCACCACCACCACTCACTCGAATCACTATGGGCAATTAACAAGCATCACCATAGCACAAATTCATACACGTTTGATTGTATAGTTAACACCACTACCCACGCCAGACTAACTCATAAACAAGCACGCTCTAAAAGGGTGTTCGCCATGCCGTTTTTTTGTGACGTCAATTTTCCGTTTTTCTTTTTTTTTAGGGGGGTGTTATTAAAATCTTTTTAGGGGTTGGATAAATGAATGTTGCAGGATTCTCTCTCTCTCTCTCTCTCTCTCTCTCTCTCTCTCTCTCTCTCTCTCTCTCTCTCTCTCTCTCTCTCTCATATTTATCATTAAGTAAAGTGTTATGATGTGTAAACTGTGATGATGATGATGATGAGAGAGAGAGAGAGAGAGAGAGAGAGAGAGAGAGAGAGAGAGAGAGAGAGAGAGAGAGAGAGAGAGAGAGAGAGAGGAGAGAGGAGAGAGCAATTTACTGTGAGAGGAGGGGAGAGTGGAATAATTTACCGGAAGAGAGAGAGAAGGAGAGTGGTACCGTTTATCAAAGGAAAGGGGTAAAGAGAGAGAGAGAGAGAGAGAGAGAGAGAGAGAGAGAGAGAGAGAGAGAGAGAGAGAGAGAGAGAGAGAGAGAGAGAGAGAGAGGTGTAAGCACGTAAGGAGGGATGGAGTAAGACAAGGAGAGGAGGGATAAAGTACAAAGGGAGTTTTCAAAAGAACGCGGAGAAGGAGGAGAAGGAGGAGAAGGAGAGATAGGGGGCGGCGCCGGAGGGGGGTATTGAGAGTAAGGTGGTGGGACTTGGTGGAGGTGGGGGGCGCCATCACCGGGCAAAAATGACACAATTAGTCGTAATTAAAAGGCCATTTGGGGGAGTGCCACCCCCTTTTGAGATTCCAAATTAGAACGCTTTTTCTGGCGAGACTCCAAGACTGCTCGTGTCCAGCCATGTGTGTGTGTGTGTGTGTGTGTGTGTGTGTGTGTGTGGTGGGTGCATATCCTTTTAGCAGTGTGGTTTGGTGTGGTGTGGTGTGATGTGGTGCAGTGGTGACTAATAGCAGTGTGGTGTGGTGCTGTGGTGATCTCTTAGCAGTGTGTGATGGTGTGGTGTAGTGTGGTGCAGTGGACTACGTACAGTAGTATCAGTGTAGTGGTGCGGTGTGGTGTGGTGTGGTGTAGTGGTGCAGTGATGGCGCCGCACTTCCTGGGCCGGTGGTGTGCTCAGGGCCAGCGAGGCTCCAATGCGTGAGCCTTGTCTTAAAACTTAACCAACTCTTTTTTTTCTCTCTCTCGCTTTCTCTTTTCTCTCACTCCCTCGGCATTTTTCTTTTCTATTTTGTTTCACTTCGCCTGTTGTTCTTTTCTCAGTTTTCTCTTTCTGCTCTTTTTCCTTCGTAAATTTAACTTGCCTGTGTCTGAGACTTTTCTGTTTCACCTAAGTCTCCTGAGCGTCCTACTGTAAAATGTGGCGGGGTGGCACGGTGAGAGTGGTGGAGGAGTGTTAGTGAGAGTAACAGGACTAGGAGGATAGTAGGGTGGCGATAGTGAATGTGGCAGTGATAAGAGAGTAACAGAATAACAGTGATGGCATTGACAAGGGTGGCAGAGTGGTAGAGTGATAGGCTTGACAGTGGCAGAGTGACAGGGTAGTAGGAAAGTATTGGTAACAATGGCATGACTGAGTGGCAGGGTGGTAGAGCCCCAGTAGTAACAGAATAGATAGAAATGGATAAAAGAATAGCATAATAACAGTATTTCACGTATTGCAGCGCACCCATGACACCAATGCAGAAATAGATAGAAGGACTCATTAGTTATATATACAAGAACACATAGTCGCCTTGGGAAGCTGAAAATCTATGGAATTCTGTTCTTTAAATATTAGTGATTCTCTCTCTCTCTCTCTCTCTCTCTCTCTCTCTCTCTCTCTCTCTCTCTCTCTCTCTCTCTCTCTCTCTCTCTCTCTGTCTCTCTACCTACCAGTATTCACATGCTAATATAATTTCTGGCGCCTGAGAGAGTTGTGACGATTAAAGTGACGCGCAACGCAACGGTCAAGAATATTAATGCACCACTACCTTTACGAGCGACGCGCCTCAAAAAAAACGATAACTACATTCAGTCATTCCATTAGTAACTGCGCACCTTCCTCTGCAACTATTTTCACAAGCTCATTCCGCCTCTCTTGCTTAGTTACATAATCGATTACTACATCTAGTCATTCCATTAGTAACTACACACTTCCCTCTGTCACCTTCCTCTCTCACTATTTCCACAAACTGGTCATATCCTGCTTGAATTCTGGCATTTTATTTTCACAACTCCATCCTATCCTTCTTGAATTATAGTTTCGCAAATCCATCGGTTCCCTCTTGAATTATAGCTTAGTTACATATGCTCGCTTTGATGAAGCTAAAGGCGTGTTCTTATCACCTCGGGACACGAAGCCTTTCCACTCTTGCGTGATGGACAGCCTAGATACAGCACGCGAGTCACTCATTGCCAAGCGCCCCGCATGCCTCAGTGATTCACAGCCAGGCCTTGTGTTATCATGCGCGCCGTCACGCTCTCAGCCGCCTCCATTCACGACCGTTTGGCAAGTGTTGGTCCTCTGTCGCAGTGAAGGGTCGGGCTGTATTGTATCGTGCCGTCGCGCTGTGATGGATGGAGGTGCTAATTACAAGGACGAAACTGCGTACCTGATTTTATGATTAACTTTTTTTTTCTTTTGTCTTTTCTTCATTACTTCTCTTCTTTATTAGATTTTGCTTGTTTTGGGATTTGTAGGTATTACTGTCGCTCTCTGATGGATGGGAATACATATTTCAGGGTCCAAACTACGTTTCTGAAAATAGTTTTTGCTTTTAGTTCTCTTTTTTTAAAATTTTTTTATTACATTTGCTTCATTTAAATTTTTATGTATTACTATGCCACGGTCTTTTTCTTCTTTACTTTTTGTTTTTATTGTTAGATTTGCATGATTTGGAATTTTTATGTATTATGACACGAGTTTTTTCTTTTTCTTTTCTTTTTTTTGTTTTTGCTATAATTTTCTTTATCAGATTGGCTTCAACTGTAATTTTTGTGCATTATCTCTTAATTTATTTCATGTCTTTTGCGCTCGTCCAGCGTTTTATGCGTTATGGCTTGATTTTCATCTTTGTACCAGTTCCACATCCTTTTCGTAAGTTCCTGAACCAAAACGTGGTAATATATCAATATATCTGTTATCCAGGAACTTTACTACCGAGCCACCACTAAGATACCTGATCAGTTCCAGTCTTTTCGTAAGCTCTCGAACCCAAACGCGGAAGGACATAGTGTTGTTGATTAGCCAGCGAATGAGAAAAGGTGACTGTGGAACTTGTCTCAGTCCTTCATGTTGATTGGCTACTGGTATGCATCCACAGGAATAACGATTGAAATTGACGGTTTTTACGTGTCTTGGTCTTCTCACTTGATATCAGTTTATTTCAGCAGTACATTCATTCCGCCAATTTCTGTACAAATTTTCTTTCAACTATAGAGATGACCTTTACTCTCAGTTGCTGGTTTGGACTGATAACATTGATAACACGGTCAGATGTCACATTGAATTCCTCCTTTTCTTTCCTTTGGTATTTTCAACTATAAAAAAGCTGGCACATTTCCTTTAATATTTTTTCCTCCAACTGTAAAAAAAGACCCTCGCTGGCTGGTCTGAATTGATAAAACAACCAGATGTCACCTTATATCTCTCATTCTCTGTCCTTTACTTTTTTTTTTTTTTTGCTATAGAAAAGAACATTCCCTGGCTGGTCTGAATTGATAACACAACCAGATGTCATTTTATATTCCTCCCTTTCTTTCCTTTACTTTTACTTTTTAATACAGAAAAAAAAATACCTCGCTGGTTGATTTGAATTGAAAACACAGCCAGATGTCACCATTATTATAATATATATATATATATATATATATATATATATATATATATATATATATATATATATATATATATATATATATATATATATATATATATATATATATATATATATATATATATATATATATATATATATATATATATATATATATATATATATATATATATATATATATATATATATATATATATATATATATATATATATATATATATATATATATATATATATATATATATACTACAATATTTTGTAAGATTCCTCCTCTTTCCTTTACAATTCTTATAACCACAACAAATAACTGGCTAATCTGAATTGAAAGCACGGCCAGATATCGCTTTGTTCCCCTTCACCTGAGTCAAGCACGTGTTCCTGAGTCAAGACTGTGCTGATTATTGCTAAGTGAAGTTCAACTCAAAGCTGCGCAATGTTGGATTAAAGGTGGTAGAGCATGTCCCGCCCTCGTGCAACGACTGTTACCAGGCTGTGGCGAGGAGTACAGGACCTCCACCTCTTTTGTTTTCGTATTAGATTCATGGTGCTTGTTATATATTTCTTGTCGGTCTTTGATAGAATATATGTGTTTGTTATTTGTTACTGCAATATTCAACCTTCCTAACGTCAGTCATGTAAACTCTTCTTTTAGTCTTTTTATTCTTCTTTCTAGTTTTCTTTTCCCTTATTTATTTTGGGCCAATCTTATAACGTACTATAGTGTATATATATATATATATATATATATATATATATATATATATATATATATATATATATATATATATATATATATATATATATATATATATATATATATATATATATATATATATATATATATATATATATATATATATATATATATATATATATATATATATATATATATATATATATATATATTTTTTTTTTTTTTTTTTTTTTTTTTTTTTTTTTTTTTTTCACTCTTATATTAGTCCCTCCTAACCACATTATTTTGTACATGTAAACTCTCAATTTATTCCTCCTCTTACTCTTTCTTTTTTTTCTTTTTATATTTTCAGTCAGTCTCTTAAAACTTATCATAGTACATTTGTTTATACTTTTTTTTTAATATAATATTTCTCTTTCCATCCTCATTATTTTGTACGTCGTGTGAACTCTTTTTATTTCTTCTTTACTTACTTCTCCCCTTCCTTTATGTATATATTTTTAGCCAGTTTCTTAAAACATATTAAAATATATTTGTTAATTATAATACTCATCTTTCCCAACCGCATTGCTCTGTACATGTAAACTCCATTTTAATTCCTTTTGCAACTCCTCCTCTTCCTTGTTCATTAAAGTAACACAGCCAAGAGAGGAAAACCATGCACTTTCCCTCCTCTATTCCTTCCTCGCTTTCTCTACTTTTCCCTTCCCTTCCCTTCCCTTCCTGTCCCTGCACTTCACTTTTCGCTCCATTGCTACTTAACCCTGCACACTTCCCTTCTCATTCTCCTCGCGCAGTACTGAATCTAATCCGCCAAGCGCCGTCCGTCTGCCTGCCTCTCTCTGTGGAAGTTTGGTCTCCTCATTACCTCAGGATTCCAGTTAGTGTTGTGTGTGTTGTGTTGGATACGCCAGCCAGACAGCACGTGAAGGAGTGACATTCTGTATAGGGAAAAAAAAAAAATACTGTTTGTCATATACTTTTCTAATACTTAAATTTCTTGGTCTTGAGTAGATATGAGACATGACTGATATTTTTGCTGTCTCTTTATCATAAAGTACAGTTGTATATGTACTCGTATTACTGGAAGTACACTGATGTGTTTTAAAAATATAGTCAGAAATAACTACGTTCAAAGATCAATTCACTTTTACAATACTCATAGAATATGCTTCTCTCTCTCTCTCTCTCTCTCTCTCTCTCTCTCTCTCTCTCTCTCTCTCTCTCTCTCTCTCTCTCTCTGATCTTTCCATTTTTTTAGAGAAAGATAATTTTCTAGTCCTTTCATTTTCTTATGCTCTCGGTCGGTGTCTCTAATACATAAATACATGACTTTTTTTTTGCTTTACCTACCTTCAACATGATTTTTTTTGATAGCCAGATCTTAAAATGTCTTAGAAATATTAAACCTAATTTTATCTGTTTGGTTGGAGTGGAGGAATATAATTTTTTTACATAGATCTGAAGTCCTCTCTCTCTCTCTCTCTCTCTCTCTCTCTCTCTCTCTCTCTCTCTCTCTCTCTCTCTCTCTACAACACACACACACACACACACACACACACTCCGTTACCTTCCGCAACTTTGTTCTAACTTAGATCATTAGCAGCGCTGCGTTTTGCTGGAGGAGACGTGTGTGTACGAGTATGTGTGTGTCTGTGTGTGTGTGTGTGTGTGTGTGTGTGTGTGTGTGTGTCCGTCTGTCCTTCATCTCCCGTTTATTTGTCTGTTTTCCTCCTTTCCCCCACCGACCTCTTTCCCTTTTTCTCTTTGTTTTCCACTTTCGTCTGACCTGAAATTTTTTCCCCTATTTTTTCCTTCTCCTTTTTTTCCACTCCTTTTTTCCCTTTCCCTAAACTGGCGCTGTTACTGCCAGCTCCTTGCCTTTCCCTCCTCCCTCCATCCATCCATCCCACCCCTCCCTTCCCTTCCTCCCACTCCTCCCTTCCTCCAACCTAACAACCTTCACCCACACTCCCCCTTTTTTCCCCTCTCATTCTTCCCTCCCTCCCCTCTCCCCTCTCAGCTGCCAGTAAGCTTCCTATCTCACTCTAGTCACCATTCTCTCTCTCTCTCTCTCTCTCTCTCTCTCTCTCTCTCTCTCTCTCTCTCTCTCTCTCTCTCTCTCTCTCTCTCTCTCTCTCTCTCTCTCTCTCTCTCTCTCTCTCTCTCTCTCTCAATCCTCACCAGTATTCACTCCCTTTACAGCCCTCCTCCTCCTCCTCCTCCTCCTCCTCCTCCTCCTCCTCCTCCTCCTCCTCCTCTCTGTCCATGTTCGTCGGTTTTTCCTTCTCATATTTACAATGAATCGAGTTCAGAGTTCCTTCCGCTTTATATTACTCGCCTGTGTGTGTGTGTGTGTGTGTGTGTGTGTGTGTGTGTGTGTGTGTGTGTGTGTTATTCTTGTCGGTCTTCCACATACATATGATAATAATAATAATAATAATAATAATAATAATAATAATAATAATAATAATGATAATAATAATAATACCAATATTTTTTACTTGACATTATTGATCTGCTATTGAGTTATTTCGTTTATGCAAAATTTGTTTCGTTTACGTTCATGTGTTTGACTACATTTAATTCAATTCTTTTAAGTTAGTTTAGTTCATTTCAGTTACGCATTAATTTCGATATGGCCTCATTTTCATGTACCTCTCTCTCTCTCTCTCTCTCTCTCTCTCTCTCTCTCTCTCTCTCTCTCTCTCTCTCTCTCTCTCTCTCTCGCTCTCACCTTCATCCCCTCCTCCCCTCACCCTCCACACCCTCCATTCCTCACTATAATTCCTTTCTCACCCACCACCTTGCCCTTTCCCAACAACATTTTCCTTGCTTCACCACGCCGCCGGTTCACTCTGCTTGTTTTCTCAATTACCTTCATCATGTCACCCTCTGCCGCGACCTTCCCTTTCCGGCGCCCCGCAATCCTTCTCTCCCCTTAGAGTTGCAGACAGCCAGGGATTCAGAAACCAGACACGGCAGCGCCACTCCAGTCCGTGCAGCAGAGAGAGAGAGAGAGAGAGAGAGAGAGAGAGAGAGAGAGAGAGAGAGAGAGAGAGAGAGAGAGAGAGAGAGAGAGAGAGAGAGAAAGGGAGAGGGAGATTGGGGTGGGTAGACAGAAGACAGACAGACAGAACCACGTAGTGTGATAAATGTACGAGTATTTGTCAATCCATTTTCAGTTCGTGTGGCTCGAGTCAACTGTACGGAGGAGAGAGAGAGAGAGAGAGAGAGAGAGAGAGAGAGAGAGAGAGAGAGAGAGAGAGAGAGAGAGAGAGAGAGAGAGAGAGACAGAGAGTGTTTGTTTTGTACGAGTGTAAGTCTTTGGGTGAAGGATCGAGGCAGCAACGGAAAACAAGGGTGGATTCCATATTGCAGGGATAGACTGATTCGTGAGGATGAGACCAGACTAGAGGGATGTCAGGAGGAGGAGGAGGAGGAGAGGAGGAGGAGGAGGAGGAGGAGGAGGAGGAGGAGGAGGAGGAGGAGGCGGAGGAGGAGGAGGAGGAAGAGGAGGTGGAGGAGCAAGAAGAAGAAGAAGAAGAAGGAAAGAAGCGATCAAGTCTTGTAGGAGGAAAATTGTCTCTGCCAAGAAAAGTATTGTGGCGAACTCGGGCGACAATCTGGCTGTGTGTGTGTGTGTGTGTGTGTGTGTGTGTGTGTGTGTGTGTGTGTGTTGCGGTGGGCCACGGGACGTGCCATCCACAATTTACTTCTTAATTGCATCTAGCTGCGAGGTTGGCGCCGCGGCCTGGTGGACTGGTCAGCTTAGGGAGCCTTGCCCGGATATTTATCTCCCTACTGGTTGCTTGGCCGGCTGCTGCACGAACAATTTGGCTACTCGACTACTTGGCTGGATGGCTGGCCGGCTCGTTGGTTCAATTGCTAGCTGGGTGACCTCTCTGGCTTATGTGCTGCTTGGTTACTTGGATGGCTGGGTGGCTGGGCGGCTCTGTTGCTACCTGATTGCTCTGGCTAGTGTGTGGTTACTTGGATTGTTGGATGCGTAGGTGGTTCAATCGCTAGCTGACTGACTACTCTGTTTATTGTATTAACTGCTTGGTTACTTGAATGATTGGCTGGTTGATGGTTCAATTGCTCACTGACTGGTTGTTGTGGCTGTGGTCATGTTTGGTTACTTGGATAGCCAGCTGGGTGGGTGGTTCAGTTGCTAGCTGATTGGTTGCTGTTGCTGCTGCGCTAACTGTTTGGTTTCTTGGATGGTTGGCTACCTGGATGCCAAATTACGAGTATTTTGGCTTATTGGTTCTCTGTTTGTTTGGCTGATACAGGTTTGGTTACCGAAAAAGGGATCTGCTTTTTGTAGCCTCGGACATCTGGGCTACAGAGAGGAATAGAAAGTGAAGTCTGGAGGAAGTCAGGGGATGTTCTACGGATTAAAAGTTAGACCTAAGGCCGTGAATGCTGCAGAAGTTAGTATAGAGAAAGTTGGAGGATTAGAGGATTTATCAAGACACCTCCAG
>NC_087151.1:37490192-37492692 GCF_035594125.1 Scylla paramamosain | reverse complement strand
TCTCTCTCTCTCTCTCTCTCTCTCTCTTTTGGGGGTTATTAAGGTGTCCTAGGATGTTTGAATAATTCTAGTGGTAGTTTAGCAAGAATTTCGCAGTGGAAAAAGAAAACACCCATGAGAACCAGAACCCAGTAACTAATCATCTCTGTAGCCTTTGATGCTAGAGAGAGAACAAAGAGGTTAGGAATATGAGAGTCATTGTGGCAGGAACGTGAATGACTTAACTGAGTGGAGAAAAACATCCATGAGAACCAAGAACCTAGTAATTAATAATTTCTGTAACCTTTGAGAACAGAGAGAGAGAGAGAACAAAGCAGTCAGGAATACGAGTCTTGTGAAGCCGGTAGTGAGTGTGTTGCAAGGGGATTGACACACAGCCACTGGGTTTGATTCTCTCCACGCTCGGCTTAATATGTTTCTAGCGCCCCCTGGGAATGTGAGCTGTTATTGTGTTCCCGCAGAGCCTTTGTCGTCATGGTATCCCTGAGTTGTTCTGTGTTATTGTGCTTGTTATGGTTTTCTTCTTTTTTTTTTATCTTATTTTGGGGTTTTAGATTATTTTTGTCTTTCTTTATTTGTTTGTTTCTTTTTTTTTTCTTTTCGTTTCTTTCTTCTTCATTTACCCTCTTCCTAGCCTCCTGTTTCCTCCTCGTCTTCCACCTCCTCCTCCATGTCTCTTTCTTTTCTTTCTTTTCTTTCTTATTTTTCCTTTGCTCTCTCCTTAACCTCCTTTTTCCTCCTCCTCTTCCTCCTCCTACTTATCATCATCATCATCATCATCATCATCCACTTCCTGCTCACTTTGTGATTTTACTTTTGCATTAAAAGGATAGACGATTAGAGAGAGAGAGAGAGAGAGAGAGAGAGAGAGAGAGAGAGAGAGAGAGAGAGAGAGAGAGAGAGAGAGAGAGAGAGAGAGAGAGAGAGAGAGAGAGAGAGAGAGAGAGAGAGAGAGAGAGAGAGAGAGAGAGAGAGAGAGAGAGAGAGAGAGAGAGAGAGAGACACTGGATGAAAATAAAGGTGATGGAGAGAGAAAAGGTGGAGAGAGAGGGAAGATGGAGGGAGTGGAGACATGAGAGAGAAGATTGTGAAAAGGAAGATGGGAGAGAGGAGATGTAATAATAGAGGGAGGGATGGAAAGAAGGAAAAAGAGCGAAAAGGAGGATGGGGTAAAGAGAGAAGAGAACGAGGAGAAGAAGAAGGAGGAGGAGGAGGAAGGATTACTGGAGGGAGAGGAAGAGGAAGAGGATGAAAACGCAAATACCGGGAAAGTAGAGAAGGGAAGAGAAAGGAAAAGAAAAATGAGGGCGAATAGGAAAGGGAAGGAGAGAGGAGAGAAAGAGAGAAGGGGAGGAAATAGGGACAGAAGGAAGGCAAGTAGGTAAGAAATGGAGGTAAGAGAGAAAAATGGGAAGGGTGGGAAAGGAAAGAAAAGTAAATGGAAGGAGAGAGGAGAGAAAGAGATGAGAAGAAAAAAAGAAGAAAAGGTAGGAGGGAAGACGAGGGAGATAGGAGACAGAGAGAAGGAACGGGAGGAGTGAAGGGACTGATGAAAGGAAAGAGGAAGAGAGAGAGAGAGAAGGAGAGGAAAATAAAAGTGAAAAAAGAGAAAGGAGAGGAGAAGTAAGAGGCTAAAGAGAGGATGAGGAAGAAGGGAGGAAGGAGAGGAAGGGAGGGAAAGGAAGGGAAAGGAAGAATAGGAGAGAAGGGAAAGAAAGAAAAAATGAAGGAGGGGAGGGAAAGGAGAAGAGAAGGAGGGAAGAAAAGGAAGAAGAGACTGGGGAAGAGGATAATAAAAGGAAATTAAGAGATAGAGAGAAAGAAGGAAGGGAAGGGAAGGGAACTGAAAGGAAAGGAGAGGAGAAAGTAAAGAAGAAAAAGTAGAAGGGAGGATATTTGGGGTCCGAGATCAGGAGAGGGAAGGGATGGTAACGGGGAGGAAAGGGGAGAGGAAAGAAGGGGAGGAAGGGAGGGGAAGGGGGTGGGGAAGGGGAAGCCATGAACCATCTGGCCTCGCTGACACCGAGTTATTGGAGAATGAATTACGCTTTTGTTTTCTGTTAGTGTTGGGTTGGCGGCTTTGTTGTTGTTGTTGTTGTTGTTGTTGTTGTTGTTGTTGTTGTTGTTGTTGTTGTTGTTGTTGTTGTTGTTGTTGTTGCTGCTGCTGTTGCTATTTTGTTTTTGTTTTTGTTGTTGTTGCGGTTGCTGTTGTTGGTATTGCTCTTCTTCATCGTTGTCATCGTCGTCGTAGAAATAGTAGTAGTAGTAGTAGTAGTAGTAGTGGTAGTAGTAAGCGTTGGTACAAATAAGGAAAATTAAAAAAAATACAAAGAAAATAGAAAAAAAAGTTTGAAAATAGAAAAATGAAGTGAGAAAAGGAAAAGACAAATAATGATAAAGGAAAAGGAAGACTTTGATGTAAAAAGGGAAAAGATAATAATAGAAACAAGGATAACTCGTGTGTAAGTAGGTAATGGAGACGATGAGACATGGGAGGGAG
>NC_087151.1:37462692-37480192 GCF_035594125.1 Scylla paramamosain | reverse complement strand
CTCCACCTTTTCATTTTACCCTCTTCTCTCTTCCTCCCCCTCCTCTTCCTCTCTTCTTTTTCCTTTTGCCTTTTCTCTCCCAACATCCTTTTTTCACCTTCTTTCCTCTCCTCTTCCATCCTTCCATCTCCCCTTCTCTTTTCTGTCCCATCCTTTCCCCCTCCTATTTCCCCCTGTCTCCTTAATTGTTCTTTCTCTCTCTCTCTCTCCTCCCCTCTCCCTCTCTCTCCCACTCACCCTCCCCTCTCTTTAATAATTAAGGATTGAGAGAATCACTTTGCCTCACGATAATCTGAAAATACGTACGTAAAAAAAAAAAAGATAATGATAATTGTACTGTCCCTGTGTGGTGGTGGTGGTGGTAGTGGTGGTGGTGTTAGATTTTATTCTATTATTTTTTTTGTGTGTGTTTGTTTTCGTGTTTTTTTAATTTATTTGTTATTGTTCTTTGCTGTTTTTTTTTGTTTTGTTTTAGTGTTGTTGTTGTTTTTGGTGGTGGTGGTGGTGGTGGTGGCGAAAGCAGTTACGATTCTGGTAATGGTAATGGTGATATCAACTGTGCTGTTAGTGGTGATGGTGATATTGCGCATTAGTAGTAGTGTGGTGGTGGTGGTGATGGTGGTGGTGGTGGTGGCAGAGAGGATGTCATTGATAGTGGTGGTGATGATGGGGGAAGGGGGAGAGTGGTGATAGTGGTGGAGATGGTGGTTGTGGTGGTGGTGGCAGAGAGGATGTGGTGGTGGTGGTGGTGATGGTGATGGGGAAGGGGGAGTGGTGATGGTGGTGGTGGTGGTGGTGGAGGGGACAGTTTTCACCAATGTACGGTACTGAAAACCTCCCACAGTGACAGTAACAGTTGACTAAAGCTGCTGGCAAACTTATATCCATCCTCTTTCCTTTCCTCCTCTCTTCTCTCTTCTCCATTCCTTACCCTTATTTTTTTTTCTCCTACCTTTATTTTCCTCCTCTCTTCTCTCTTTCCCATTCCTGTCTCCTATGATTTCTCTCACTCATATTCTGTTTCGTTTTTCTTTTTCTTCTCTTCTATTCCTTTACTTTTCTTCTCTTTTCACCATGCTTTTCTTCACCTCGAATTCATTGCCTTTTCTCTCTCTCCTCTTCTCTCCTTTCTTCTCCTCCATTTGTTTCATGTATTATTCTATTTCATATATTTCTATTCAGCCTTACTCGTTTCCACTTTTATTATTTTTCTATCTCACCTCTATGCTTAATCCCTGTCCTTCCCTTCTCCACTCCGTTCCTCTTGACTCCTCTCCTTCCCCTCTCCCTTCTCCTCCTCTCGTCTCCCCTCACCTCCTATCCTCTCCACTTCTATCCTTTCCTCTCACTGTATACTAGATGCACAATCACCACAAACAACAATGAATCCTCAGCTGCTTGTTCTTCTTTTGTCTTTCATTGTAGTTCTTCCCTCCTCTCCTTTCTCCTCTCCCTCTCCCCTCTCCCAGTCAGCACAAACCAGCTATTAGCACCGCCCCGGCGACCAGCACGCGGGGCCTCGCACACAAATTTATTAGCCCGAGTTTCTGTAACACTCGCTTTCCTTGCACACTTAGGGAAAGGGCAGAAAGGTATGGGGAGGAAGGGGGGGTGGAAAAAGTGAGAATGGGAGGGTAGAGGAGGGTGGAAAAATAAAGGGAAGTGGAAGCATAGGGAGCTGTATAGAGAGAGAGAGAGAGAGAGAGAGAGAGAGAGAGAGAGAGAGAGAGAGAGAGAGAGAGAGAGAGAGAGAGAGAGAGAGAGAGAGAGAGAGAGAGAGAGAGAGAGAGAGAGAGAGAGAGAGAGAGAAGTAAGTGGAGAGGAAAGAGTGGAGGAAGGATGGTAAGAGAGTCTTTTTAGATGGAAGATTGTGGAGGAAAAAGGGAAGGAAAGGGAAGGGCAAGAGAGAGAGAGAGAGAGAGAGAGAGAGAGAGAGAGAGAGAGAGAGAGAGAGAGAGAGAGAGAGAGAGAGAGAGAGAGAGAGAGAGAGACGTTAGAAACAAATGAATTAAAATTAGAAGAATAAGAAGTAAAAAATAAAAGAAAAATGAAAAAAAGATGCAAGTAGAGGAAACAGGATTAAAAAAAAAAGGAGAAAGTAACGAATCGATAAGATAAGAGGAAGAGAAAAAAAATATAAAGGAGGGAGTAGTAGGAGTAGGAGGAGGAGGAGGAGGAGGAGGAGGAGGAGGAGAGGGAAGTTAGAGGTGTAAAGTTGTGGCGACAGTTCAGGAAAGGAACGTGGAGAGGGTGAGGTAAGTGAACTGAGGAGAACTGGAGTGAGGAGAGAGGGAAAAAAGATGTCTGGGAGGAAAAAAAATGTCATTGAAACAAGGAAGAAACGGAAGGAAAAAATGCTGAAAATAGAATAGAAATATGCAACTAGAGAAAAGAGGAAACTAATGTAGGAATCTTTCGGGAAATACAAGACGAAAGATAAAGAAATAAGAAGCAGAGAAGATAAGAGAAAATGTGAGACCAGAGAGAGAGAGAGAGAGAGAGAGAGAGAGAGAGAGAGAGAGAGAGAGAGAGAGAGAGAGAGAGACCTCTAGGGAAATGTAGAAAGAGGGTAAAAGGAAAATGAAGATGAAGGAGAAATTTTGGTAAGAAGAAGAAGAAAATAGAGGAGAAATTATCGTAACAATAAGAAGATGGAAATGAAGAAGAAGAAGAGGAAAGAAAAAGAGGAAGAAAAAGAAGAAGTGGTGGTCAGGTCACCGCCGTGGAGGACGGACGTGTTTTCAGTGTGCTCCGCGCATTCAGATCAGTTCTTCAGTAACGCAAATCTCCATCTCTACGTGAAATGGCGGAACACAGGCTCATCAAGAGGCGTGATCTCCCGGGATATTGTCCTCAGCGATGGTGTGCCGTGTGTGGTAGGGCGGCTACCAAATCAGCCCCCTACGTGAGTTGTGAGGGCAGTAACGAATGTCCTAACGTGTGCCACACAGCTTGCCTAGGTGACAGAGAGACCTACACTTGTAAGGACACACAGCAGCTACGTCATGAAGCCAGTTTAGCGGATGAAGTGGTCTACATTAGTGAAAACCCTGAAGTGGACCTTCCATCCACACCTCTACACGATGGAGTGGATGATGACGAGAGGCAACACCTGTCGCAGCTGGAGAAAGACGAGCTCGTCACCACTGTTATCCAGCTACAAAAACAGGTAATGAAAGATAAAAATGTGATTCAGTCTCTCCGTCTACAGAGAGACTGGATAATTAACAAAAAGGCACAATTGATAGACCTATTAGGGCTTATAGACGCTCTTACTGATGCGAGGGAGAATGAGGAAAAGACTGCCACCTGCTCCGTGGCGACAACAGCCACCCCTCTCTCAATCGCCAGAACTTGGGAAAACGCGTGTGCTTCCTCGGACCGCTGGAGGCAGTGGTGGAGATCAGGGAAGCCCAGACCTCTTAGACACGAGGCAGTGGAAGTAGAAGAAGACCCCACCACAAATACAGCTACCGCTGCTGCCACTTCCACCGCCACCACAGTCGCCGCAGCAGCATCAACACCTGCCGACTCCGACACTGACTCCGCCGCTGCCGCCACCAACACCACTACCACCACCACCAACATCAACAACAGGAGGAGGAGCAGCAGCAGCAACGACAGTAACAACAGGAACAGTATCAGCAATGGCAGAAACAACAACAACAACAGGAGCAGCAGCAACAAGAGGAGGAAGAAACGAGGTCAGCAGCGATTAGGACCTCACTCCGCCACACCAGGTGCGCGACCCAACCCTCCCGCACCCCAGTCCCACCCACATCATTTTAGATCCCAAAGGGACGTCAGAAGTGGAGACAGACCACGCTGCGACTACTGCTCCCGCCTCGGACACACATCCGAGGTGTGTTACAGCCGCACTGCTGATATAAGGCAGGAAACGATTCTCAGAAGGGTCCTGACAGAAGGATGGAGAAAAGAGCTAAATCCTCAACCTCAGCTGCCCTTTCGAGACTCCCCTCTCCACCCCTTCCCACCAACATGGCAACCACAACCCAGGCAACACCACGACTGGAGCCCACTCCAAGTGGCAGGGAAGGCAGTAACACGCCTCCCCCTGCCAAGGTAGCCCTAAGTCAAACCAGCGCCAAGAAAAAACAAAAGACTGGCCACCTCAGCCGACACCTGACTGTTGTGTCGGCCAACGTGAGGGGCCTTCGCACCAACCTTGGTGACCTCACCCACAACTTTGTCCTCCGACACAACGCGGACATTGTTGCCGTCACGGAAACGTGGCTCAGTGGTGAGGTGGAGCCGACGTTTGGCAACATCCCGGGCTACACAAAGTGGGCGAGGAAGGACCGTGAGCATAGAGTGGGCGGAGGCGTGGCTGCCTGCTTCAAACACGGCCTCCAAACTCAAAAAATTGACGTGGTGCTGCCTGAAGGAATGGAGGCGCTGTTCTTCAGAGTGGTAATAAATGACAGCACAGGACTCCTCCTGTGTGTCATGTACCGTCCCCCAAGGCAAGGACGTTCAGCGCTGGATTTTCTGACGGAGGAATTGGACACTATGCTACAGCGGCACAAGTGTTCCCACGTCATGATTCTGGGGGATCTAAACTTCCACCTGGAGCAGGATGCCTTTAACAGCCTCCTGATGGTGCAGGGTCTGACGAACCACGTGTCCTTCCCTACACATGAGAGGGGAGGGTCGCTGGACCCTGTGCTAACAGATCTCCCTGACTCCAGCATCGTCTGCCATCAACTGGGGACGGTGGGCACCTCCGACCACCATGCCGTGCTGGCACGAGTCAAGCTGGATATAGCGAGGGAGGCCGCCGCCCCGCGCACTATCTGGCTGTGGGAGCAGGCTGACTGGGCATCCCTGAGACACGACATCGTTCGCTTGGACTGGGACGCCCTACTGATAGGCAACGCGGAGGAAAAGGCCCGTGCCCTCACCACCAAGCTCCTTGCCCTCCAGCAGCAACACGTCCCCAGCAGAAGGTACCTCGTTAGGCCTAATGACCCTGCTTGGTTTGGTTACCGATGCCGAGCGGCCGCTGAGGCTAAACACGAAGCCTGGGTGAGGTACAAACGTCGTCCAACACACTACAACTGGGCCCAACACCGTGTGGCGTGTAGACGGGTGACAGCTACCTGCAGGTGGGCGAGACGGCAGCAGCGAGAGGACCTGAGGCAAAAGCTCTGTGGCTCAGGGGTTGGCCACAAGACCTGGTGGAGGCTTGTCAAGGAGCAGCAAGGAACAGGCCGCCGCGACACTGTTCCTCCACTAACAAGGCCGGACAGGGACAACAGCCGCCAGCAGTGAGGACAAGGCTTCTCTACTCGCTGATTTTTTCGCAGAGAAGATGTCAGTCACTGATCCAGGTAGACGTCCACCTCACCTCCCTCAGGAAACAGACCACACCGTCGCCGATGTTCAGGTGACACGTGAACAGGTGGAGCGGCTGATGAGGGAAGTAGAGGAGAACAAAGCCACCGGCCCGGACGACATCAGCCCGCGGCTCCTCAAACGTTGCGCCAGTGAGCTGTCAGGTCCTCTCACCAGCGTCTTCAGGGCCTGCCTGATGGAGCACAGGTGGCCCTCTATATGGAAGGAGGCGCGAGTGGTACCAGCCCACAAGAAGAACTCAAAGTCTGAGCCCAGCAACTACAGACCCATCTCGCTGCTCTCCGTGGTGGGCAAGTTGCTGGAGCAGGTGGTGGCAGGTGTCATCTGTCATCACCTGAGTGAGCACCGCCTCCTCTCAGACAGACAGTTCGGCTTCCGGCCTGGCCGCTCAACAGCGGACCTCCTCACCCTCCTCTCCCAAGGCTGGCAGGATGCCCTGGACGAAGGTCTGGATACTCTTGTGGTGGCCCTGGACATTGCTGGGGCCTTTGATAGGGTCTGGCACGCGGGGCTTGTAAAAAAGCTTTGCGCCAAGGGTATCCAGGGCAACCTCCTTGCACTGCTCGAGGACTACCTCCAGGGGAGAACCCTCCGGGTAGTCATCAATGGACAGGCATCCCAGCCGTTACCTATACAGGCCTCAGTTCCACAGGGTTCAGTGTTGGGCCCGATCCTGTGGAACATATACATCGATGACCTCCTGCGGCAAATCCCGACTCTGCTTGCATACGCCGACGACTGCAATCTCTCCCGCTCCTACTGCCGCTCCGACAGTCAACGAGCCGTTAGAGAGCTAAATAGGCAGCTCAGGCTGGTGATGGAGTGGGGAGAGGCGTGGCAAGTCAGCTTCGCTCCAGAAAAGACGCAGGCCATGGTCATCTCACGGTCCCCAGCTGCCTCCCCAGCCGTCTCAGGCTGTCTGATTTTTGGAGGCCAGACACTTCCCCTCCAGGAACACGTCAAGTTGCTGGGAGTGACAGTGGACTGTGGCCTGCGCTTTGACCGCCATGTTGCTGCTGTTGCCCACCAGGTCTCCCAGCGAGTCTCTGCACTGCGTCGGATGTCAGGAAACCTCGACTCCCGGGGCATCCTCACACTGTACAAGGCTCAGATACGGCCTTGTATGGAGTACAGTGCCTTGTCCTGGATGTCGAGTGCCCCCACCCACTTGCAGAGACTGGATGCTGTGCAACGCCGTGCCCTGCGCTTGGTGGGGATGGACGGACAGCAGCAGCAGCAGCAGCAGCAGCAGCAGCAGCAGGAGGAGCAGACCGGAGTCACGTCGCTAGAGCATCGGCGGGACGTGTCGGCGCTGGTGGTCCAGCACAAGGCCCGGGTTCTGGAGGTCCCTCATCTCAGCTCGATAAGGCTCCCACCACGAGCTGTCCAGAGGGAGTCCAGGACCACCACCTCCAATGACATGCTGGTGCAAGTGCCTCGATCTTACTCGAGGCAGCACCAGCGCTCTTACACAGCTAGAACCTCCAGACTGTGGAATGTGTTTACGGCAGCCACGAGTGATACACAAACAATGACACTCCAGCAGGTGAAAGTGGCTGCACACAGGTGGCGTAAAACACAACCCCCCACACTAGTGCTGTGTTAATCATGTCTATATATATATATATAGTAGGATGAGTTTACTTTTTGTATATATTTTCTTCCTTACATTTAAGTATAGGCTTTTCAAATAACAGCATAAAAAAAAACGTGTTGTTTTAAGCCTGATGTAAATTTTTGTTTAAATAAAAAAAAAAAAAAAAAAAAAAAAAAAAAAGAAAAGAAGAAGAAGAAGAAGAAGAAGAAGAAGAAGAAGAAGAAGAAGAAGAAGAAGGAGAAGAAGAAGAAATGGAAAAGAAAGAGAAATTATTACAAGAAGAAGAAGCAGAAGTGGAAGAAGAAGAAGAAGAAAATAGAAAAGAAGAAATTATCGCACAGTGAAGAAGAAAAAAGAAGGAAACAAAAGCAAGAGCAAAAGTGAAAGACGGAAAAATAGCAAATGAAAGGATGAAGGAAAGGTGAAAATATACGACCAAATAATAAGAAAATATACATGAAAGAAAGAAAACAAATAAAAAGAAAGGTAAAAGAATAAGGAAAAGACATCACACCACACCACACTAACCAACACTCGGAAATAAAAACAAAAGGAATGGCAAGGGAAACTGAGTGTGGAGAGAGAGAGAGAGAGAGAGAGAGAGAGAGAGAGAGAGAGAGAGAGAGAGAGAGAGAGAGAGAGAGAGAGAGAGAGAGAGAGACAGAGAGAGGACCACAAAGAGGGCATATTGGTGTAGTTTGCTAGAGTGGGTGGTCTGCTGTGTGTGTGTGTGTGTGTGTGTGTGTGTGTGTGTGTGTGTGTGTGTGTGTGTTTAAGGTTGCTGTTTGGGGTTTATTGCAGAGGCTCCACTGAACGACATGGGAAGGGAGGGGGAGTGACGGGTGAGAGGGGAAGGAGAAGAGAGGGAAAGAAGTGAGAGTAGGGAGGGGGTAACAGGCATGGGTTTGGTTACATTAGGTTAGTTTTGGTTGGGTTGGGTTAGGTTAGATTAAATGAGGTTAGGTTAGGTTAGGTTTGGCTAGGCAAGGTTAGGTTAGGTTAAGTTAAGTTAGGTAGGGGAAGGGAAAAAGGTGAAGGGAAGAAGATAGGGGAAGGGAAAACACTACTGCTACCATCTCTTACTCTATTTCTACTTTCAGTCTGTCCTTCTTCTCCCCCTCCTTTTTCTCTCTCTTTCTCTCCCGTCCATTCTCTCACTCTCCCCTCTCCCTCCCCCTATCGCCGCGTTGCTGTTAACCCAACAACACTAAACACAACGTAACACAACACACGCAGGGACACACCAACTTAATTTAGTGAAAACACACACACACACACACACACACACACACACACACACACACACACTTTTCCTTCTCCTCCTCCTCCTCTTCCTCTCTTCTTCCTCTTCCACCTATCGTCTGAAATTCCCCCGAAATATGCGCCACAAATAACCTTAGAATGGATAGGATAGTGAGTTAATGGCTTGAACGAATTGAAGTGGCACAGGTTTAAATCTCAGGACATATTCTGGATCGTGTTCTTAAATGTTTCGTCTTCATTTCGATATTTCTTTTTTTCTTTTAATCCCTTGGTGGATCTTCAAGTTCAAGGCTGTCTGCATGATGTTAGTGGTAATAATTCTGGTGGTTATAATGTTAGTGGTAATAATTTTTGCACTTTCATCAGTATCTAGTGTAAGTTATTGGAGTTTCCACTGGTGTTTGTACATGATTCTGTTAGTGGTGCAATAATGATTTTGTGCACTAACAGCCTCTGGTGGAAGTTATTGCAGTTTTTTAATGGCGTGTACATGATTCTGTTGATAGGCCAGTAATAATTCTGAAAAGAACAAATAAATGCAAAAAGAAAATCCCCACCGTCATCACCAGCATCACCACGGCCACCATCACCATTACCACCACCACAACCACCATCACCACCACCACAACCACCATCACCATGCCCTAAAACACTGCAACGATGAGATCTGCAAGAGAGAGAGAGAGAGAGAGAGAGAGAGAGAGAGAGAGAGAGAGAGAGAGAGAGAGAGAGAGAGAGAGAGAGAGAGAGAGAGAGACGGGGTGAAGGTGAGGACGGATGTTGGGTGTTTGATGGGTCTGTTTACAGTGTAACCCTCCTCTCTCTCTCTCTCTCTCTCTCTCTCTCTCTCTCTCTCTCTCTCTCTCTCTCTCTCTCTCTCTCTCTCTCTCTCTCTCTCTCTCTCTCTCTCTCTCTCTCTCTCTAATCATTACCTTCCCTTCCCTTTTTTCGTCCACAATCTTCCGTCAAAAAACCAGAATGACTCTCCAATCATTTCTCTTCCATTCCTTTCACCCCCCTGTCTCTCTCTCTCTCTCTCTCTCTCTCTCTCTCTCTCTCTCTCTCTCTCTCTCTGTCTGGGTTGGCGTAGGAGAGCGGCAGTAGGAAGGTTGGAAGGAAAGCATTTGCAATTCAGATGGCCCCGTCACCTCGACAAGGATGATTGGTCCTCTCACCACTGTTTGACACCCGATTTCGCCGCCCTGGGAGGAGCACGAGGACGAGAGAGCGGCGCGAGAAGGTGAGAGGGAAAGACCATGAAGAAGAAGAAGCAGAAGAAGAAGAAGAAGAAGAAGAAGAAGAAGAAGAAGAAGAAGAAGAAGAAGAAGAAGAAGAAGAGAAGAAGCATCAATGGACTTCCAGTGCGAGAGAGAAGGAATAGCAATGAGAGAAGAGAAGAAATGGAAAGAAAATGAGAATGACAAGAAAAGAAAAGAAAAATGAGGTGAAAAGGGAGGGAGGACGAGAGAGAGAGAGAGAGAGAGAGAGAGAGAGAGAGAGAGAGAGAGAGAGAGAGAGAGAGAGAGAGAGAGAGAGAGAAGTAAAGAAACATGGAATAAAACTTGCAAGGAAATGAGAGTGAGAAGGGTAGAAAAAAATGCATGAGAAAGTGAAAAGGAAAGAAGACGATGTAGAAGAAGGAGAGGAGAAGCATTAATGGAGAGGAGGAATAGCAGTGAAATGGAAGAGAAGATATAGAAAGAGAGAATAAGAAGAGTAATGAAAGATCGTGAAAAGGTTCAAAGGAAAGAAGACGGGGAAGAAGAAGAAGAGAAGCATAAATGGAGAGGAGGAACAGCAGTGAAATACGAAAGATGAGACTGTCTAGGAAAAATGGAAAGTAAATGAGAATGATAACGATAAGAAAAAAAAATGTGAGAAAGTGAGAAGGAAAGAAGACGCGGGAAAAGAAGAGGAGAAGCATTAATGGACTTGCGAACAGAGGAGGAATGACAATGAAAGAGGAAGGAAAAGGTAGAGAAATGGAGAGCAGACAAAAAAAGAGAATGAAAAGAATAAGAAAAAAAACTTGTGAGAAGATGAAAGGGAAATAAGATGAGGAAAAGAAGAAGGAGAAAGGGATCGTGAAGATTTTAAAAAGAGAATGAATAGCAAGTGAGGTGGAAAAAGTTATGGAATACGAGAAGATATAAAAAAAAGGGTGAAGAAAAGAAAACAAGAAGGAAAGAAAATTAAAATAAAAAAAATGAAGAAGGAGACAAGAAGAAAAAAAGAAAAGCAGAAATGAAAAGCGGACAAAGAAATGGGAGGGAGAAAATAGGAAAAATAACTCGTATGGAGGAGAAGGAGGAAGAAGAACAGTCGAAAAAAACAAGAAGAGGAGGAGAAACATAAATGAAACCGTGGGAGGAGGAGAAAACGAAAGAAAAGGGAAAGAAAATAAGAAATGCGAGAACTTGAAAGAAAACGAGAAAATGAAAATGAGAGGAACAGAAAAAAATATTCAGACAAGTAGAAGACGGCCAGAGACGAGGAAAAAGAAAAGAGAAAGTCGTGAAAGTTGTCCAGGGAAAATAAATACTAATGACGGAAAAAGGAATAAATGGAAAAGCAAGAAATAAGAAGTGAACAAGGAGGTGAAAGCAAAAAGAGGAAGATGGAAAGAAGAGGAGAGAGAAGAATGGAAAGTAAAGAAGAAAACAGAAAAAAAGAAATGAGGAAAAATAAAAAAAATGAATGAAAAGTTGGAAGAGGAAGAAGTTGATGAAAAAAAAGAGGAAAGAGAAGTTGGTAGGAGAGAGAAATAATTAGATGAGGAGGAAGGAATGAGAGGCAGAATAAAGAAACGATAACTGATAAAAACCAAAAGAAAAACGCAGGAAAAGATGACTCAGGAATGACAGGAATCTTAGGTAAATAAGGGAGAAATTAAATGATAGGTGGAAGAAGAGGAAGAAGAATACATAACCAAATCATGAATAGAAGATAAAAGAGGTAACCCAAAGAGAGAGAAGAAGAGAAGGTGGATGAAAGAGAGGAGGCAGGACAGGAAGAAGAATACATAAGAAAATCGTGAATATAAGATTAAAGAGGAAATGCAAAGAGAGAGAAAGGAGGTGAAATAAAAAAAAAATGCTAAGAGAAGAGGAGGAGGAGGAATGGAAGGAAGAGAAGGAAGGGGAAGAGGAGGAAGAGGGTGATGGTCTTCTCGCGTGTATTAGAACTTAGATAATGTTAAAACTCTTACAATCTTCCCAAGTCAGTGAAGGTGTGAGGAAGAAGGGAGGAGGAGGAGGAGGAGGAGGAGGAGGAGGAGGAGGAGGAGGAGGAGGAAGAGGAAGAGCAAGAGGAGGAGAAGGCTGAGAAGTATGATGAAAGAAAAGTCGAACGCCAGTAATTGAGTAAAGTATCCACACACACACACACAGAGAGAGAAAGAGAGAGAGAGAGAGAGAGAGAGAGAGAGAGAGAGAGAGAGAGAGAGAGAGAGAGAGAGAGAGAGAGAGAGAGAGATACGTAATGTGGCCTGATTTCTGTACGCAATATACTTAGCCTGCCCTCCCCACCTTCTCTCTCTCTCTCTCTCTCTCTCTCTCTCTCTCTCTCTCTCTCTCTCTCTCTCTCTCTCTCTCTCTCTCTCCCTTATCTACCCTCACTCCTTACTTCCGTTTCTCTATCTCCGTCGTTGACTCTCTCTCTCTCTCTCTCTCTCTCTCTCTCTCTCTCTCTCTCTCTCTCTCTCTCTAAAAGGTTCTGAAGAAAATGGAGGAACAACGGAGAGCGGAGACAGGAAGAAAGTATAAAATGTAAACACTGTAAGAAAGTTATGGGAGGAGGAGGAGGAGGAGGAGGAAGAGGAGGAGGAGGAGGAGGAGGAGGAGGCTTGATCAAGGAGAAGAAGGGTCAGCACCTCCCCTTCCTTGTCTGTTATCAAGGTAACAGAAGACTTTCCTCATCACTTTCCCTCCTCCTCCTCCTCCTCCTCCTCCTTCTCCTCCTCCTCCTCCTCCTCGTCGTCGTCGTCGTGGTCGTCGTTGTCTTCTTTTACTTTTTTTTTGTTCTCTCTGCATCTTTCAAAATTTATTTTCTATTTTCTTCTTCTTTTTCTTTTTCTTCATCATCATCATCATCATCATCATCATCATCATCATCATCTTCTTCTTCTTCTTCTTCTTCTTCTTCTTCTTCTTCTTCTTCTTCTTCTTCTTCTTCTTCTTCTTCTTCTTCTTCTTCTTCTTCTTCTTCTTCTTCTTCTTCTTCTTCTTCTTCTTCTTCTTCTTCTTCTTCTTCTTCTTCTTCTTCTTCTTCTTCTTCTTCTTCTTCTTCTTCTTCTTCTTCTTCTTCTTCTTCTTCTTCTTCTTCTTCTTCTTCTTCTTCTTCTTCTTCTTCTTCTTCTTCTTCTTCTTCTTCTTCTTCTTCTTCTTCTTCTTCTTCTTCTTCTTCTTCTTCTTCTTCTTCTTCTTCTTCTTCTTCTTCTTCTTCTTCTTCTTCTTCTTCTTCTTCTTCTTCTTCTTCTTCTTCTTCTTCTTCTTCTTCTTCTTCTTCTTCTTCTTCTTCTTCTTCTTCTTCTTCTTCTTCTTCTTCTTCTTCTTCTTCTTCTTCTTCTTCTTCTTCTTCTTCTTCTTCTTCTTCTTCTTCTACATTTCACTTTACTTTCACCTTCTCTTACTATTCTTCATCTCTTTAAAGCAAGTCTCTTACATAATCTCTCTCTCTCTCTCTCTCTCTCTCTCTCTCTCTCTCTCTCTCTCTCTCTCTCTCTCTCTCTCTCTCTCTCTCTCTCTCTCTCTCTCTCTCTCTTCTCCTCTACTCTCCTCTCCTCTCCTCTCCTCTCTTCTCTTCTCTTATCTCTCTCTCTTCCTTCCTTCCTTCGTTTCCTCAAGCTCTCCTTTCGCCTAAAATCTTCGTCTCCTAAACCCATTCTTGCCTTATCCTCTGACGTAAAGGAGAGAGGAAGAAGTGAAAGGGAAGGAAGGAAGGAGGGAAGGAAAGGGTGAAAAGGAGAGGGAGAGGGAGGGAAGGAGGAGAAGAAGGAGAAGAAGGAGGAGGAGAAGGAGAAGGATTCCGGAATGTTGAGAATGTATTATTCAATCTGTGAGGAAATAGCAGTGGAAGTCCGGTCTCTCTCTCTCTCTCTCTCTCTCTCTCTCTCTCTCTCTCTCTCTCTCTCTCTCTCTCTCTCTCTCTCTCTCTCTCTCTCTCTCTCTCTCAAACTCACGCTTAAAATCCAGCGCTGTGAAAAATAGACAGCATCATTATTTTTTCAACTCATCATTATCTCTCTCTCTCTCTCTCTCTCTCTCTCTCTCTCTCTCTCTCTCTCTCTCTCTCTCTCTCTCTCTCTCTCTCTCTCTCTCTCTCTCTCTCTCTCTCTCAAGGTTATTATCTCTCGCCAAATCGTGTTGGATAAGCGACTTGGTTCGTATTGAAATGAAGGACATAGAGAGAGAGAGAGAGAGAGAGAGAGAGAGAGAGAGAGAGAGAGAGAGAGAGAGAGAGAGACACTGAGATAGACAGATAGTAGACAGACACACAGACACACGTACACACAATACTCTCATCAGGTTCGTTAATTATAAATAATGAAGCCAACTAACTAATTCCTCATTAAGTGGGAATATTTTTACACCCGCGATAGCAGCGGTCGTACGTGCATGGGGGAGAGAGAGAGAGAGAGAGAGAGAGAGAGAGAGAGAGAGAGAGAGAGAGAGAGAGAGAGAGAGAGAGAGAGAGAGAGAAGGAGGAAGGAGAGGAACGAGGGAGGGAAAGGGTAAGGGTGAAGGAAAGAGTCACTAATAATTTTCTCCCAGCGCCCCCTCACCACACTCCCTCTCACCACACTCCCTCACCACACCCCCTCACCACACTCCCCGCCATCACACCGCCCCTCACCACACACACCCTCCCCAACAGCTCATTATTTCTCACGCCTCATCATTACCAGCATCCCTCCCACACACCTTTAATCAGTGCACTCCTCTACCACTATGCTCCTTTGTTATCCATTTACACCTTTATTGTTGTGTCGTTCATGCATTCACATATATATTTTAACCCATTTGCACCTTTGATGTTAAAGTTGATTTATATTAGGTTTGGTTAGAGTAGACAAGACAGCCTAATTTAGCCTGCTGTCACCCACACCAAATAAATAAAAAAAAAATACCTAGAATTACTAATCTTCATTTAACCAACACAAAATACAGCGGAAGCTTGATTTATATTAGATTACATTAGAGTAGACGAGATAACCTAACTTAACTTACCCTTACCAACACTAGAAAATAAATAAATAAATAAATAAATAAATAAATACAACGACATTCATTGTAACCCACGCAAAACACAGTAGATTTGATTTTGAGGTTAAACTACACTGCATTAAAGCAGAGAACTTTACCTAAATGATCCTTTCCCACCTCAAAAATACCTAAAATATACCTAAAAATATACCCAGAGTGACTAATCTCCATAATAATCCACATAAGAAGCTATTTTTAACCCTCTGACTGCCACTTGATACACCTTTCACTAATTAGCAATCACTGAGATATTTTTACTTGTTTTACAGCCACATCCAATCTTTGAACTGGGAAGAAATTGCAAAATGTATCCTTTTTCGTCGCTAACATTCTTGTAGATCCTTATAAAGACTTCACGCATTGCTTCTGGTGCTGCTAATTGTTTCGTGTCACGGTGAATGAATTAAAGTTGATTTGCATTAGATTAGAATTCAATAGCCAAGACGACCTAACATAACCTAACCTCACACCCTAAAAATATACCTGAAATAACGAACCATCACGTAACCCACACAAAACACAGAAGTGAAAACAGAAGGTTACTTGACTCGACTCCCAACACTGCTTCCCGTCCTTGCCTTACTTGACATGAGGCTGCTGCAGTGAGGGCTTACAGATTACTTCCGACTCACCTGGCTTGCTGTGAGAGAGGGCGACCTGTGAGGCTACCAGTGCATTCCAGGGAGCAGCTCGTGTGTCGCATCAGCACGCTACCCACGTCCCACTGGCCAAGTTGCAGGACGAAGCTAAACACATGATGCACGGAGGCTGAGGCAGGAAGGCAGGGGAGGAGGGAGGCAGAGCAGGTGGGCGGTGCAAGGCAGGAAGGAATTTACTGGACAGGGAAGGAAGGGAAGAATGTTGCAGAATGAAGCTAAATACGTACAGTGAAGGTTATGGCGTATGTTGAAGGTAAAATGAAGGCAAGGTGGATGAAACAAAAGGAAGGAAGGAAGGAAGGAGCAAAGAGTATGGAGTGCTAGGCGGAAAGAAAAGAGATGGGTAAAGGGAAAATACAAGAAAGGGGCTAGAAAATAAAGGAATATAGGAAGGAAGGAAAGAGTATGGAGTGCCAGTTAGAGAGAAAAGAGATGGGAAAAGGAAAAAAATGAAAGAAATGGGATAGAAAAAGAAGGGAAAGAGGAAAGAAGGAAATGAAGAAGGGTATGGAATGTGAAAGACAAGAAAAGAACTTCATGTAAGTAAGAAAATAAAAACAATGAAGGAAATAGGCAAGAAAAGAAGAAGGAAATGGGGGAAATTTGGAGAGAGAAGTATACAGAAGAAAAGGAAGCAAGGATTGAAGGAAAGAGAGAAAGGATAAACTCACATGGATAAGAATAGAAAATAAAATAAGAAGAATATAAAGAAGGAAGAGAAAGGAATGATGAAAGAGGAAGAAAGGAGATTTCACGTAGAAGGAAGAACCAAGAAACTAAGGGAGGAAGAAATAAAAAAAGAAAAGGAGAAAGTTAGGAAGGGAGAAAAAAACCCACGTACATAATAAAGGAAGGAAAAATAAATAAGAAAACAGAGGGGGAAGTGCACGAAAAAAAAAATCCGAGTAAAAATGGAGGTGGTAAGAAAAAAAATCGTGGAAGAAATTACTTGGGGAAAAAGGAAAAAAAAAAGATAGAGGGTAACTGAACGTGAGAGGAAACTACTTTAACAAATAATGAGGTTGAAACAAGATACTTTAACCTGAGAAGAAAAAAAAAATAACAGAGAGGTTAAAGAAAGCAAATGCAGTGCAAAAAGAAAACGAAATTAAAGTTTTTTTTAGGTATAAATAAAATGAATTACTAATAAGAAAAGAAACTGTGAAGGAAGCAAAGAAATAAAACATACTGAGAAATAAAGAAGAAGGGGTAGAATAGATAAGATGATAAATGAGAAGGGAAGAAAAATGAAGCTTGGCAGAAAAAAAATAGGAGTGATTGATTTAAAACTTGAGAAGAAGATGAAGAAGAAGAAGAAGAAGAAGAAGAAGAGAGAGCAGATCACGAAGAAGGATGTGAGTTAATGAAAAATGGATGAGGAAATAAAGAAAGGAAGAGTGTCAGAAAAGGATAAAAGGAAGGAAGCAAGAAAGGAAGAAAAGAAGAAAGGAAGGAAAGAAGGAAGGAGAAGAAGAAGAAAAAGTGAGAGCAGATCACGAAGAAGGATGTGAGTTAATGAAAAATGGATGAGGAAATAAAGAAAGGAAAAGTGTCAGAAAAGGATAAAGGGAAGGAAGAAATAAAGAAAGGAAAGAAGGAAGGAAGGAAGGAAGGAAGGAAGGAAGGAAGGAAGGAATATCGAAAAGGAAAAGAAAACCGAGTCATTAAGAGAGAGAGAGAGAGAGAGAGAGAGAGAGAGAGAGAGAGAGAGAGAGAGAGAGAGAGAGAGAGAGAGAATAACTGCAAACACACACACACACACACACACACACACACACACACACACACACACACACACACACACACACACACACACACACACATTCCAACTTTCTACCTTCTGTTTGTTTGTCGCTCCGAATCGAACGAAAAAGTGGAGGAAGAAGAGGAAGAGGAGGAGAAGGAGGAGGAGGAGGAGGAGGAGGAGGAGGAGGAGGAGGAGGAGGAGGAGGAGGAGGAGGAGGAAGAGGTAGGCAGAAAAACGATGAGGAGGCGGAGAAGAGGAAACGTACTTATTCTGTCACACACTGAAATATTTCCGGGGGAGGGAGGTGGAGGAAGAAAATAAGGAGGAGCACAAGGAGGAGGAGGAGGAGGAGGAGGAGGAGGAGGAGGATAAATGTAAGAGATCGGCGCTGAAGGGAAGCAGTCTATCCTAGGATCTGCATACTAAACACATACCTCCTCCTCCTCCTCCTCCTCCTCCTCCTCCTCCTCCTCCTGGCTCCCTCCGGTTCCCAGTAATGCCTCCTCTCTCACTTAATGTCTTGATCTGCCTTCCTCCTCCTCCTCCTCCTCCTCCTCCTCCTCCTCCTCCTCTTCGTCCTTCCACCCACTTTCCT
>NC_087151.1:37455192-37457692 GCF_035594125.1 Scylla paramamosain | reverse complement strand
TTTCCACCAAGTTTTGTTGGTGCGATATCTCCGTATGATATTTACTAGTGGTATAATTCTTGATATCACCCTTAGCCTCTCTGAATCCCAGCCTTTCTCGCTCATCTCTGTTTAATGTTTATCTACTCCAAGACACCTTACCAAAACTTATTATCTTTTCGTTTCTTCATCTACAAGTACTCTGTCTGTCTCTCTGTTTGTCTGCCTGTTTGTCTGCCTGTCTGTGTGTCTGTGTGTCTGTCTGTCTGCGTGCCTGTCTGTCTGTCTGTCTGTCTGTCTCTGCCTGTCTGTCTGTCTCTGTCTCTGTCTGTCTGTCTGTCTGTCTGTCTGTCTGTCTGTCTGTCTGTCTGTCTGTCTCTCTCTCTCTCTCTCTCTCTCTCTCTCTCTCTCTCTCTCTCTCTCTCTCTCTCTCTCTCTCTCTCTCTCTCTCTCTCTCTCTCTCTCTCTCTCTCTCTCTCTCTCTCTCTCTCTCTCTATCTCTCTCTCTTTCTAGGTCGTGTCTATTCTTTTTGCCTTTTTCCATTCGCATTTTTCCATTCCATTAAAAAAAAAATTTCATTTTCTTTTTACTTTTGGATGATACCGTTATGTGTCTCCAGAATGGATCAGCCTTCTACAGTGCGCTCCTTCTTCTGCACCTTCATCAATCACACCCATTACAAGCAAGTCTTCTTCACCGCATCCATACACCTCTTATGCCTTCCTCTCTTCCTCCTGTCGGACAGACACACTAGGAAATTGAGAAAATAATAACGAAAATAATGAAATCAAAACAAAACCGCTGTCAAACACACGATCTTAGCTAAGTATTAAAATCATCGATATTACGTGAAACATCGATCCTTCGGGCAGGCTCTAATTAAAGAAATTACCCTCACCGAGTCCCAGAGGCAGGAGGTCAAGGCGAAGGGAAGCGGAGAGGAACGGAGAGGGGAGGAGAGGAGAGGAGAGGAGAGGAGAGGAGAGGAGGGTAATGCTAGCAGAGAGTGAAACACGAGCACAAAGGAGGAAGCGCTGCAGAATGACGCAGAATGGAATGTATAAAAATGAATTACTCAGGTGGAAGGAGCCGGTTGTTATCTGTGAAAGAGTCACCTGGCGGAGTAATTAGCGACGGAGATGAGGTAATCGATGCAGCGCGCGAGCGTTATGCCGCCGCGATAACAGGCCCGAGGGAGAGAGAGAGAGAGAGAGAGAGAGAGAGAGAGAGAGAGAGAGAGAGAGAGAGAGAGAGAGAGAGAGAGAGAGAGAGAGAGAGAGAGAGAGAGAGAGAGAGAGAGAGAGAGAGAGAGAGAGAGAGAGAGAGAGAGAGAGAGAGAGAGAGAGAGAGAGAGAGAGAGAGAGAGAGAGAAGGAGGAGGAAAAGTCGGAGGAACAAGAAAGAAAACAAGAACAACAAAAAAAAAAGTCGAAGAAGGAAGAAAGAAGGGAAAAAGTAGCCCACCAGAGAGAGAGAGAGAGAGAGAGAGAGAGAGAGAGAGAGAGAGAGAGAGAGAGAGAGAGAGAGAGAGAGAGAGAGACGGGGAAGAGAAAGGTCGCTGGCCCAGCTCGGATCATCTTACACGGGGCCTGAGCATCAACAAAGAATTTGGCCTCTGCGTTAAAACCACGAGCAACAGCAACTTGCAAAAATGTTGATGCCGCAAATACGTCACACACACACACACACACACACACACACACACACACACACACACACACACACACACACACATGAGTCTAAAGGAATGAATGTTACGAATCGAAAAGTCTGCGGATTGAATTCTCAAAAAAAAAATGTTTTTGCGTCTTTTCTCGACTATTTTTAATATCTTTCGTGGACTTTTTCAGGTTTTGCAAGGATTTTTCTTTCTTTTCTTTTTTTATTTTTTTTTGCTCCATGATTCAAAGGATGGTATCCCGAAAAAGATGGGCTCAATTCAAAGTTGCTCTATCTTTTCAATCACAAATTGACTATGGATAACACTCGTACCATAAAAAAAAAAAAAGTGGTTGTTTGAAACTTTGTTCCTCGCCTTTTCAAAACGGTAAGAGTTTTATTCATGGATAGCTCGTGCTTGCAGAGGTGTAGCAATTCTAAATCAAGTCCATCTTTATGAAATACCGTAAGACACTGGATTGCTCTATCTTGAGTACAAAAAATGACTGCCAAAAAAAATATAAAATAAAATAAAATAAATAAATAAATAAAATCGAAAGTAAATAAAAAAAAAAAATCACAAGTCCTCTACAATACCCTGAAGAAATTTCACCTCACCCAACATGAAATTACAAATCACAGGGTTTGGTGTTAGAATTGGTAATTCTCCTCCAGCCTCCAATTACTTTTTTTTCCTTGCACATGGCCTTGTGTGTTGTCCTGACGAAGTGCGGGCCGGAGGGAGGGAGGGTGGGAGGGAGGGAGGGAAGGAGGTAGGCTGCCGGGCGTGGGAATCTCCGCTCCGGATTTTGTTTTTCTCTTTGTAATGGAAACGGAGTCGTGAAACGGGATGCCTCGCCTG
>NC_087151.1:37407692-37445192 GCF_035594125.1 Scylla paramamosain | reverse complement strand
AAGGGCTGAAGGGGAGGGAGGGAGGGAAAGAGGGAAGGAGGGAGGTGCAGGAATGAAGGGAAGAATCTTCGTAATATAGATTTTTATATGGAGGTAAGATTTTTTTTATGCATCTTCTTCCCACCCTCCTCCTCCTCCTCCTCCTCCTCCTCCTCCTCCTCCTCTTCCTCCTACTCCTCCTCCTTCATTCTTCTTTGTTTGAGGAAGTGAGACTTACTCCTCTAATATCGGGTGTGTGTGTGTGTGTGTGTGTGTGTGTGTGTGTATGTTCGTTCTCCTCCTCCACTTTTTTCTTCTTCTTCTTCCTCTTCTTCTTCTTCTTCTTCTTCTTCATGTGGGACTAGCAGTGGACTTAACAATGTGGTGGTAATGGTGGTGGTGGTGGTGACGGGGGTGTGATATAATGGTGATGATGTGACGAGGATCTGGGAGTGTTTTGTTGACGTTTGTACCTTGGTGGTGGCGGTGGTGGTACTGGTGCTGGCGGTGGCGGTGATGGTGGTGGTGGTGATATTGCTGTTCGTCTGATGATAGAGAGAGAGAGAGAGAGAGAGAGGAGAGAGAGAGAGAGAGAGAGAGAGAGAGAGAGAGAGAGAGAGAGAGAGAGGAGAGAGAGAGAGAGAGAGAGATTCTTATTCAGAAATTCCGATAAAATTGGTAAAATAAATAGCACATTGTTCAGCTCGTATTAGGAGGAGGGAGGAATCAGAGGCGAGGGATTGTGGGGCTGAAATGGAAATATGGGGCAGGTATGGAAGGTTAAAGAAAAAATTACTCTTCACTGTATCGAGAGAGAACTGAAGAACTGTCGATGTGTATATGCATGGTCGGTAGTGGAGTAACAGCACACTCACTTTTGGTAGCCCTGAGTGAGGAGAGCAGGCGATGTACGGTCAGAGTCAACGAGCAACACACTTCACTCTCTTTGAATGTCTTCGGCACTTTTCCTTCATTATCAAGTCCGCTATTAATAAATCAGTTGTTATACTTTACTGGCTTTACTGTCGGTAGATCAGAGGATTTAATTATAAAGGGAAAACACGGCATGAAATGGAAATAAGCGCGGAATGTTATTAAGTTTCTATGGACTTCATAAGGAGATTGCCAGATTAGAGAGTTTAAAACTGAAGAAAATACAGAATATAATAGACATTAGGTTGCTCAGTTTGTGACTAGAACTGTAGGACTATACAGATAAGGAGAGAGTTTGTGAGTGGAATATTGATAATGAGAGAGAGAGAGAGAGAGAGAGAGAGAGAGAGAGAGAGAGAGAGAGATACGACGACGAAGACGATTACGAAGGATCGAACAGCATTCGAACATGCGCACGATATCACGACGCAGTACTTTACGCGAGGCGGCGAGGGAAACGAGGACTTCGTGTGTGTGTGTGTGTGTGTGTGTGTGTGTGTGTGTGTGTGTGTGTGTGTCCTTGGTTTGTGAATGGCGAGGCTGGCTGAGTGGCGGCAGTGTCCCTCGAGTGGCGGCACGCGGAATACCTTTAACAAGATCATTGATTCGATTGATTGCTTTGTCTTTCCTCTCGCGGCGCCGCACTCACAACGTCCATTCTGCGCTCACCATAAGGACAGCGAACGAATATGTACTTTTTGACTGATAATAAATAAAGATAACCGCAATTGACGTAAGAACAATACATAAACTATATCGTCAAATTAAACAAACATTCCGGTATCTTATTTTCAGATATTTCGGGGTCTTATCGCTCTACTGGAGTATATAAAGTTTAGAGAGATGTACATGTTAATAAACAACACAATAGGGTAAGCACAGTTGACTCCCTTACAGTGACAAACGAAAATACTTAACTGTCAAATAAAACGAAATACCTGACATTGTATTCTCAAATGTTTCAGTGCCATTACAATGACAAACGTAAGGAAAAAAAAAATCATCGTAGTGGTATTTTATTTTATCTCCTCTGAACAAAGGCTACTGGAGAACAAGACAACCTGATGACAAGAAAAGTAAAGAGTTAATAACAGACAAAATAGTTGTTTCGTTGTATAAGGAGGCTTTCTGTGCCAGTAACCTTGGGAACAGACGCAATAAGCACCGTTCACTATAATATCTAACATCTCTAGGACTTCAAAGAACAGCACCATCTTCACATTTCATAAACGAATACTTTGTCTCATCCCCCGTGTCATGTCTGCATCCCTAACGAGTCACAAGAACCCAAGAAATCAAGGAAAATTCGCTGATTTTTAACGAGATAGTTGAGGAGAAAAAATATACAGAGAGAGTTTGCCTTCGTTAGGAGAATATTTACTTAGGTTTCTCTGAAGGAATTATCTGTCAATGCATTGTTGTGAGATGCAGTATTAGGAAATTCTATACGTTTCATCTTCTCGATAGTTTCATTGTTTAGGAGCAGATTATTTTGTTTTAGGATAATATTTACTTTTTTTTTATGAATTAGCTGTCAGTGTGCGTTATGAGATTCTAAATTAGAAGATTCATTCATCATGATTGCGTCGTTTCGTAAAACCGGATTGGCTTGTGTTACTGCGTAGTGTTTGACTGGCTAATTGATCGACATAATGGCATAATGACGAAAGTATCTTGTAGAGGTGTCCCTTGTGGTGTAATGTCCATTGTTTGCCTTCCTTGTCATCATTTTTACACACGTTTTCAGCGACAAATTTATTCCTCTTGCAGCTTTCCTTGCGTTCTTATATTCTTCAATTCGTTTTCGGTGTAATTGGTTGGATTTGGGTTGTGTTTCGTGTGGTGTCGTCTTCGTTTCGTATTCTCCTTGTCATCAGTTTTTAGAGATGTTTTAGGGACAA
The DNA here is from genome assembly GCF_035594125.1 of Scylla paramamosain. NCBI lineage: Eukaryota > Metazoa > Arthropoda > Malacostraca > Decapoda > Portunidae > Scylla > Scylla paramamosain. Next base: position 37,442,379 of record NC_087151.1, on the reverse strand, counting down.
ATTTATTCTTGATGCAGTTTTTTTCATCCTCTTATGCTCTCAAATTCTTGTTGGGTATAATTAATCAGCAGCTGAGCGGTTTTATTTGGTTGGGTCTCCGGGAATTTTTGAGGAAAAGAGGAATTCTGTTGTAACTCTATGTACTTCTATGATTTTCTGTTTATTTTCCTTACTTTTCTTTCTTTGTATTGTTGATCACTTCCCCCGGAGCAAGATTTAACGAACCGAACCGCTTCCCGCTGCTATTTTGGGATACACACACACACACACACACACACACACACACACACACACACACACACACACACACACACACACACACACACACACACACACACACACACACACACACACATTTTTTCATCCAACATTTTTCCTCCAACTTTCTTTTTCTTATCTTTTGTTTGTTTGTTTGTTTCTTCCTTCCTTCCTTTTTTCTTTATTTCATCAGTATCATCACATACTTTTCTATATTGCTTCATTTACACCGTTACTATATGTTTTACATCAACATAACTACATATTATCATTATATACATTAGATATCTTACCATCAACATCATTACTTACACTACTATCAATATTATTACATTAACATAACTACATACATTACTATAACATATCAACTTGCACTTACACTTTCCATCATTACTAAAAATACATTTCCCCATCCGATTTGCTTTCTTTCTTCTTTTTTAAGCTTTACTTGATCAGCATCAATATACGTATATTTTACTTACATTGTTTTATATATATATATATATATATATATATATATATATATATATATATATATATATATATATATATATATATATATATATATATATATATATATATATATATATATATATATATATATATATATATATATATATTATTACATTAATATAACTACATACATTACTATAATATACAAATTTCATAACACACTTTTTATCATGACTGACAAAACATTTCCCATCTGACTTGTTTCCCCTCTTTTTTCCTTTTACGCTTTACTTCACCAACATCATCACCTGCATTTTTCCTTTTACGTGTTCTTCATCGTTGTCATGACGCACTACTGAGCATTCCCTTACGGTATGACTCTAGCACAACTCCTCCCTGCAGTGTTGTGGTTTTTATCACCGAGTCACTCCTTTGTTACTCAGTTCACGTACGTTTAAGGAAAAGGTTTTTGCTTCTTCTCAAAATAATCTACTTATGACTTGAACTCTTTCAAAAGGAAGGTTTAAAAAAACTCCTCTAATTTGGATCATTCTTTTGTCTCTACTCTTTTGGGACTGGAACCAGTCAGTTTTTATTTTCTTTCTTTTTTTTTTTTTTTAGATCCTCTTAAATAAAAAAAAAGTGTGGTGGTGGCGGTATAATAGTGTGGTGCTGGAATACTACACAGTAGTGACCTGTTCTTCTCCTTCCCAGGAACGCACACCTCTGCGGGGCCCCGCTAAGATGACCTCTCTACGGGGAATGCTGCTGGCGACCCTCTTCTCCCTGGCGTTGCTGGAGACTCACTTAACTGTTGCCGCCCCGACGCGTAAGTTAAAGGCACTTCCAATGTCAGTATGTATGTAAACAAGTAAGCTTTGCCCTCATCGGTTACTTTTTGTCCATGCAGTGTCATCTTGACAGTCATGGTCACGACTCAAGTAATCCTCCGCACCCATTTCCACTATGTATGTGTTTACTGTTAATGTAAAATCTTCTGATCTGTGGATAATCTTGTTACAATCCTGAGAGTTGATAGATTCTTAGCAGATCAGAGGACTTCATATTGAGGAATTTTGGTAAACACAGTAGAAGGAAGTGTGGTGTGTTGCATTCTACTCAACTATTGATTATAATTGTACTCCCGTGGCTCATTCTGCTTAGGAGATACATGGGACGCGTTGTAATTTATCCGTTTGTTTTGCAATAAATCACAAACTAGTTATACGTAAAATCTAAAAAAAAAAAAAAAAACACATAGGGAAGCTTCATTTTTCATTTTCATTTTTTTTTTTTTTCACCTGTTGAGGAATCTGTCCTAGCTCAAAAATCGTGAAAAAGTCCTTTCTTTATGCCATTCTCAAGAAGTCAATTATAGAAGTAGATTCCAGAAAGTCTGTCAAAAGATTACTGCAGCTTGGTTCGCTCTTAATCTTTGGCACCTTGCAGACCACCTGACTAATGAAGTCATAGAAGCAAAAAAGAGATGTGGGCAAAAGAATAATTTTTGAGTTTCAACATGAAGTATAACAAGAAATTTCTAGCAATCAAAAGCCACTCGTCCTGTCTGTTTATTATTCTGTTAATTTTTCTGTACTATTAATAATTAATATTCAGTAGCTGCATACATAGTCATCCTAACAACCTTATTTGCGACAGCAGACGCCAGCCTGGATCACAGCGTGTCATCGGCGTCATCTGGAGCACACACCACCACCACCAGTTCCATTACCACTCACCGCTCCACCTCCCACCCCATCTGGCATCTCCTCCTGGCTCTGTGGCGCCCCAAGGATGCCACCACTGCCTCCTCAGCATCCGCCACAGAGACGTACGCCCACGAGTATGCTTTCACAAGGGACGGGCATCATGCTGTGCCTCTCCCTTCAGCGGCGCGACAGATACAGTTACCGCAGAAGGATGGAACCAACAGTGACCCTGGAAGTAGCAGCGACTCCGACACACACACTGACCCATCCGTCATCGTCACAAGCACACCAGAACACTCCATCCCAGACACACAACCATCTGAAACCCAGCAACACCCAGATCCCGACACTCCTCATCACCCAACCTTGAACAAGCAGAAGACGCAACACTCTGATGCTAACACACAGCAACACCCAGACACTCCACAACACCCAACACTCAACACCAAGCAAAAGACGGGTCCGAAAACTACACAACACCCTGATCTCAACACCCAAAAACACACAGATTCCAACACCCAGCAACACCCAGCTGAAGACACCGAGGTACTTGACGGAGAACGCGATATCTTGCAACACTTGAACTCCGAAACACAGCAGCACCCGGACCACGACACTCCTCAACATCCCACCAGAAAAAATCAGCAACACCAAGCATCCAACACCACACAACTCACGGATTCTGACTCTCTTCCGCAAGACTCGAACCGCAACAACCAGCAACACTTGGAACCTGAGCAGCAACATCCCGACCATGACACACTGCAACACCAGGCCCAAGACACCCAGCAACACCCAGATCCTGACACACCGCAACACCCAATGCACAACACACAGCAAAAGACGATCCCCAGTGCTCCTCAACACCCAAATCCCGATACCCAGCAACACTCAGCTTCCGAAATTCAGGAACACTTAGATCCTGACACTCCCGAACACCCAAATCGCAAAACTCAGCAAGTTTCAGTCGACACCGAGCAACACTCAGATTCCGATGCACTTAAATACTCAGCTGGAATGTCACAAGAATACACAACACCGGAGAGCCAGCAACACACATCACCTGCTACACAACAACACTCAGCCCCAGATACACCTCATCATCCAAAACTCATCACCCAGGAAAAGCCAAACCAGCAACACCCAGCCTCTGACACACACACGCCACGCCCAACACAAGATGCCCAGGAGAACCCAACCATCGTCGGAGAGCAACATCCGGAGTCCTCCGTCCCTCGCCACCCAACGCGCAACACGGAACAAAAGCAACACACAGCACAAAACACTAAAGACAATGCCGCCCCCCCTTACTCTTCCATCTCCCTCCTGCACCCGCCACACGCCCAGTACCACCCTACCCCACACACAGAGCAAACCCCGACCACACATACCGAGCACCGCCCAACCGCACATCCGGAGCACCGCCCAGTCCTGCACATCCAGCCACACCCGACGTCACAGACACAGCACCACCCAACCCTGACGCCGCAGCTCCTGCCCGGCACCCCTTGGCGGCTGCCCCACTCCGACGTGAGCCTCAATCTTCAGGAAGAGGGAGAGGATTCCTCTTCTCATGATTTTTCTGACAAGAAGACTCCAGCAGCATCTGAAAACTTTCCTCTCGATACTGTCCATGGAGAGACTCTGGGCGGCAGAGAGCACAACGAGTCATCACATCCCGCCGTGATGGGGAGTCACGGGGCGTACCCGGCGGCGGAGCGAAGTCCGCATGAACAGGACAGCCCACCTGTTGAGCCAAAACTGGACGACCACTTCTTCCTACACCCGATGCCTCACTATCGTGATGTCTCGTTCACCAGTCCCCCCATAGGGCATCCTGATGCCATGGACACCACCACCAGCAGCAGTCCATTAAGTGTCGAAGTGGGGCAGGACCTCTCCACTACAAACAGTAATTCCCCCCATGCTGCGACTGAGGCGCAGGAGACGGAGGAAGATCAGGCCAGAGAGGAGCTTCCTCTTCACATTGAGGAAAACCTAGACCAGGATGCGTCAGCTTTTCACAGCAGGCGCGGAAAGAAGGTGCTGCAGCTTCAGGGACCAGTGGTAATGGAGTCCATCGATTATTCATCCCTGGTTCCACTCGTGGGGCAGTCAAGAGAAATGTTGACCTTGAGGGACAACGAGACCACTGTCCTCGCAATGCTGAAAGTCGCACAGACCTCGGGAGGCTCCAGGGACACACTCCAGGCCAATGCGATGATTCAGCCCGAGGACCTCGGCGGTGCGGGTGACGGCCGCTACACTGAAGTGTCTCACCGAGACGGCCTCCCCAGCCTCGAGGCGGGTGTTGCAGGAACCACCACCGCCAAGCTGGTCCAGACGGAAAGCGGCGGTCGTGACATGAAGGCGGTGTTGATCAAGAAAGACTCAAAGTCGCTGGACATCAGGAAGGCAGTGAACGCTATCGACACCACAGCGGATAAAAATCAAGTTGACGTTACACATGGACAAGACCCGACCAACGTTCTCTCCACGACGAAGCCAATATACGAGGAAATCTCAGGTGCGCTGAAAGTGGACACTAGTATTGATGACGTGGAGGACTTTGACGTGCAGATCAAACACACCGAGCATTCCGACGACTTCCTCCCGCCGGCCAACACGTCGCACATCAACCTCATCGACGTGTCCCTTCACTCACAGAACCCCAGCGACCTTCCTGACACAAACGAGTCCTCTCTTCCCTCCACCCTTACCCCCTCTTCCCTTACCGACACCCAGACTTCCCAGACCCCTACTCCGCAGACCTTCTCCAACTACCCCAGCCACTACCCACCCAAGTTCACCATCAGTCAGGAGACAGACGCCACCACGGTGGCGGCGGGCGACGGGGGCGACAGCTGGTCCCCGTTCGTTGCCAACTTCTCTAGCCTAGACAACACGACACTAAGCCTGAACGCGTCTCTCATCCAGAGGAGCCACGTGCTGAGTCTTGAAGAGCACTACAAGATGGTGCTACGCGAAAGAGGTGCGTTTTAGTGTGTATGTATGTGTAAGAGAGAGGGAGAGAGAGAGAGAGAGAGAGAGAGAGAGAGAGAGAGAGAGAGAGAGAGAGAGAGAGAGAGAGAGAGAGAGAGAGAGAAATGTATTAATACGAATCTGTGTCTTGGCAGGGAGTCTAATGCTGCAACTGATGGACCCGTCTGCTGATCCTTGCGAGGACTTCTACCAGTTCGCCTGCGGGAGGTGGAATGGAAAGTTCCCAATCAGACAAGACAAGGTGAGAGGCTGAGAGATGGCTGAGAAAGGCTGAGAAATAGCTGAGAGAGGCCAAGAGAGGCTAAGAGATGGAACAAGGTGAGAGGCTAAGAAATTAAGTGGAAAGTTCCCAATTAGACAAGACAACCTGAAAGTCTGAGAAAGCAAAGTGAGGAGAGCAGGAGAGGCGGGAGGAGGATAAAGAAAGAGGAAGAAAGAGGAGATACAGAGAGTAGGTGTAAGCTAGATGAATGAGACAGAAGACTATGTGGCAAGTTACTGTAACCTTGTCACCTCCCATCTTTGTTTGGTATCCAGGAAAACTCGCTGATTGGTGTTAAGTGCACAACAGGCTGCTTATTGCATACTATATTTCATGTTTTCACGTATCTAGGACGACGGACAAGGGCGCAAAAATGAGTGGGATTGGAAAGTTTGCAAGATTAACGCGTCCTGAAAATTAAAAAAAAATAAAAAATTCTCGTGGTATATAATCAGAGAGAGAGAGAGAGAGAGAGAGAGAGAGGTTTATGGGCTCAGAGGATGCGTTGATGGTAGTGATGGCGGTGGTAGTAACAAGAGGGTGTTTCAGGCCGTGGACAACACCTTCGAGCGCCTGAAGGAGGACCTGGACGACGTGTTGCGCTCCCTGCTGGAGGAGGAGCCTTTACCCTCCGACAACAACATCACCGTCACCGTCAAGACTCTGTACGCCGGTTGCATGAACACTGGTGAGGCGTGGCGCTGGAGTGTGGTGGGAGGGAGAAGGCTGTGGTATGCGGGAGTGTTGGGTGGGGCAGAAGTTTGCTATGGGTCAGTGTTGGACAGGAGTGTGGTTGGAGTATGGTGTGCAGTAAGAATGAAGTGTGCGGTAGGAGTTGAAGTTTGGCGTGGGACAGGAGGAGGGAGTGATGGTGGAACATTAGTGAGGCAGGAGTTCAGGAGTGTGGTATGGAGCATTAGTGTGACGTGGCGTACACCAGAAAGATTCCCAGTTCTCTCTCAACCCTCTGTCCTCATCAGTTTCGCTCGCGGCTCCTCCATCAGGCTGTTCCCCTCGCCTCGCCCTTCAAACCTCATTCCTCTTCCCTCACCCTTCCCCTCTTCTCCTTCATTATCGCTCTTCCCTCCTGCCTTTCCATCATCATCCACTCACTCTCCTCCTCCTCACCAGCCTTCCTTGCAATAATCCTCGGCGTCATTTCTCTGTGGTTCTTTCCCTGTCTAAATACGTTCCTCCCTTACACCTCCCTCAATCGGTCAGTAAATTATTCCCCACTCTTGACTCCCTTGAACCGACCTCGTTACTCCTTCTGTCTCCTGACGCAGAAGCCATCGAGGCCATGGGAGCCGAGCCGCTGCTGGCGCTACTGCGGGAACTGGGTGGCTGGCCTGTGCTGGAAGGGGACGCCTGGAACAACACCGACTACGACTGGGTGCGGCAGATGGCTCGCCTCAGGAACTACAACAATGACATCCTTATCTCGGAGTGGGTAGCGGCTGACATCACCAACTCCTCCAACCATATCATTCAGGTGGGTTCGCTTCCTCCTCCTCTTCCTCCTCCTTCTGCTATGTTTTCTGCTCTTATCTCCACATACAGTTAGTTGAAGTAGCAGTACACGTATACGCACATAAGCCTATAATATTTTTTTGGGGTATCCGTCAACTCTCTCATAATATGTTCCTTTACTTCCTCCCTGCCTCCCTCCCTTCTTCTCATTCCCTCCCTCCCACCTTCCCTCCTTCTCTCCCTCCCTGCAGTTGGATCAGCCGGAGCTAGGTCTGCCAGGGCGGGAGTACTTCATCAACCCCGGAGACTACCAGTACCGTGAAGCCTACCTGGACCTCATGCTTAACGTGGCACAGATGCTGGGCGCGCCTCTTCCCGTGGCTCTCAAGGACATGACGGAGGTTCTGCACTTCGAGACGCATTTGTCAAGGGTATGTCAACTCCTCCTTAGGTCCTCCGTGTTGTCAAGTGGCCAGATTATATTATTAAAATGTTGTGTTTTACGTACTATGTCCACCACTCCACAGCTTGTTTCTCTTCCCTCCTAAGGATGCGAACTTTATATGATTGTGTTGGTGGTGGCAATAGTAAGGAATGAGTGAACAGTGAGTGAGTAGAGGAGTAATGTAGGTGACAGATGTATGGAGAGAGAGAGAGAGAGAGAGAGAGAGAGAGAGAGAGAGAGAGAGAGAGAGAGAGAGAGAGAGAGAGAGAGAGAGAGAGAGAGAGAGAGAATTATCATAATGTTCCGCAGATTCTGACGCCAGCCGAGGAGAGGAGGAACCTGTCAGCCGTGCATCGCCGCCTCACCGTGGACCAGCTTAGCGAGGAGGTGCCCGAGGTGAGGAGTGGGAGGTTTGGAGGGAGGGAGGGAGGGAGGGTTTAGGAGACGTGCTGAGGTGACAGGAAAGGGACGCGGGAACAATAGCAATGACAGACGTACTTGTAGATAGAAAATTTGCAGTTTCCCTATTTCCTGTTTCTAGATCAATGTTTTCGAGGTAATTTGTAGGTTTATCTGTAGTTTTCCTTCGCCACAGTGGATCAGCCTTCTCCAACGTGCTGGGTCTTCTGCGCCTTCCTCAGCCGCACCTTCTACAAGCATGTCTTTTTTCACGACGTCCATAAACCTCTTAGGTCTTTCTCTCTTCCTCCTGCCGAATAGATCCATCTTAAACATTCTCCTCCTCCCCACTTACTCCTCGTCTCTCCTCTTGACGTTACCAAACCACATCAGTCTCGCCTCTCGAGCTTTGTCCCCAAACCGACGTACTACATGCATTACGTATTAACTCTCTCTCTCTCTCTCTCTCTCTCTCTCTCTCTCTCTCTCTCTCTCTCTCTCTCTCTCTCTCTCTCTCTCTCTCTCTCTCTCTCTCTCTCTCTCTCTCTCTCTCTCTCTTTCCCCCCTTCTCTCCCTCTCTCCCTCTCTCTCCCTCTCTCTCTCTGAGCAGATCGACTGGGCCCAATACCTGGACATCATCACTTGGCATAACAACCACTCGGGCGAGGTGGTAGTCTTCGGCCTCGACTACTTCAAGAAGCTTGTCTCCTCGCTCGAGTACACGGACGACAGGTGGGTACGAGGCGCCTTGTTAGGGGACTCAAAGGCTTAAAGAGACAATGCAGACTCTCCTAGCAGGGAACTGAGGGACCAGTGTAGGGATTTCCGCTTCGGAGAGGTTGTAATGGACTGGACCATGAGAGGTTTGGTAAGGAGAGGGAGGGTGATCGAAAGCCTGATAAGAAAATAAGGTAAATTTACAAAGGCAGTGTGTTCATTATCCATCCACTTTTGTTACTTGACCGTGGTGACGAAAATTATTAGTGTCTGAAATAAACTGTTAAGGTATGATCCCAATGCGTCAGTTTTTTAGAGAGTTATTCCCGAAAAACGATGTAACACTGACTCTGAAACCAACAGTAGGCGTCCGTCCTCTCAAAGGATCACAAACGAAGAACAGACATCAAGAAAACCTTCTTATCCTTACAAGGCTATTTATGGTCTACTTTACTATCCATTATAAAGTAAGAGACATGGGTTAGCAAAGGTGAAGGCTCCTCACCACCCACTCGATCTGCACCCTTCTCACCGCCACCCTCCCCCCACAGGACCGTGAGTAACTATCTGCTCTGGCGCTTCGTTAAGAACAGGATCAGCAACCTCGGGGAGCGGTACACGAAAGTGAAGCAGGACTACATCAAGGTGCTCTTCGGTAGACAAAGCCAGCCCGAGCGGTGAGTCCTGTCCCCGCACGTTCGTACACTCGTGGTCAGAAATCAAGGACATGTTCTTGCCCTTATTTCCACTGCGTTTTGTACTTTCCTCCAATCTCAACTCCTTTATTTACAAAAACCCGGCAATTGGTGGGTTCTTAGTTGATCAGAGAACTAAAGATCGAGGGGAGACTATGAGTATAAGAATGCAACGGATGTTCTTTCATTAATATTAAGTTATTCGGTTTTACACGTTTTAAAATATCTGTTTCCTCCTCACGCCTATCCGCATCCTCCTCCACGCATACACACACGCACGCACCTATTCCCATCTCCCTCGATCCACCCAACACACCTGCTCCACCCCCTCACACACACCTGTCCCGTGGCGTGGTGCAGGTGGCGGTCGTGCGTGACATACGTGAGCGGCAACCTGGGCTACGTGGTGGGCGCAATGTTCGTCAAGAGATACTTCCCGGAGGCCAGCAAGAATGACGTGAGCTTCCCTTCCTTCTTCTCGTCTTTAATATTTAACCCTATGCTTGAGTCTCGTCCTAACTCATTGCTTATTTTCGTGTATTATTTGTTAATTTTCTATTCTATTCCCCGAAGCCAGCAAGAATGACGTGAGCTTTCCTTCATCTTTCTTATCTTCAGTTTCTAACCCTATGCTATTACCCTCAACTCACTACTTATTTTCGTGTATTGTTCCTTTTCTCCCGTTCTTTTTATTAATATTGTATCGGTCTTGTGCTCTAATCTACTGTTTCCTTCCTGCCTCCGTGTAGTTTTATATTCTTTGATTGGAATTTAACTTTAGAAACAACTTATTATTTATCATTCTTAAGTCTCGCACCATCGAGTTACGTACATAAGTCATGCCCTCAGTGACCTGCCGCCCTTAGAGACTTTTCTGCTCCACTGCTCTGTGCTTCTTGCGGCGTGTTCTTCAGTGTTTTCTTCATCACTCCTCTGTCTGTGGTCTGATCCGCGTCTGAATAGAAGTTTCCTGTCTTTCTTTCTCTCTAGGTGTCTTTCCTTGTCTTCCTCAACTTGTGATACATTTTTTTTTTCTTCTTCCTTTCCGTCAGTCTTACTTTTAACTAATGTCCTCCTGCCTTACTCTTATCTTCCTTTACGTCTCTTTTCTTTCTTTGGTATTCTTTTCCTTTATCTTCCCTTCCCTTCTCTTTTCTTCTTTTTTTTCTTTCTTTCTCCTGCCTTCCTCCTTACTTTCTATTTCAGTCTCTCATCATCTTAGTTCCCCCTTTTTTTTTTCTCACCTCCCTCGTTTAAGACACCACTCACTTTTCTCCTCTCATTCCACCTTCCTTTTTCTTACCCACCTCAACCACCTCCCTTCCACATCTCTCTGATCCTACCTCGCCCTCCTCCCTACATGATTTACCTCTTCTCACCTTCCTTTTCTTACCCATCTCATCTTCCCTCCCTTCTCCGTTCTTTCCTGATCCCACCTTTCTTCCCTTCTCACCTAGCGCCACCTCACCACCTCCCCTCCATTCCTTGCTTCATTTATCCCTTCTCACCTTCCTCTCGCTGGCGCCACCTCAGTTTCTCTCCCCCACCAGACCGACGAGATGATTGGGCTCATAAGGGAGTCGTTCGGGTCGGCGCTTCAGGCTGCCCACTGGATGAACGAGGAGACGAGGCAGGTGGCGCAGGAGAAGGTGAACACGATAGTCAAGAACGTAGGCTATCCGGAATACCTGCTCAACGACACCTACATGGATCAGGTGTACAGTGAGGTGAGTGTTGAAGGAAGTGTGTATGTAATTGGGAGGAAGGGTGGATGAGTGTGAATGGGTTAGGGTTTGTTGGAGGGAACGAGTATGTGTGTGTGGGTTGGTAGGTGTGTGTGTGTGTGTTTGTTTGGAGGTTAACAAGATTATAATGATGACATAGAGAGGGAAAAGGAGAACGAGGACAGGAGAGGCGTGGCACTGGCTTGGAGAAAAAGGAGGAGGAGTTGGAGAGGAGAAGAGGGATGGAGAGGAGGAATGAAAGATAAGAAGAAGGAGCAGAAGAAGAAGAAAGGAAAGTGATGGAAAGAAGGAAGAAGATATGATAAGGTGTGGTGGAAGGTGTGAGAGTAGGGGGAAAGTGAATTAGAAAGTAGATAATTTATGATAGCTAATTGTTTCATGATAGCAATAATGATGGTGATGAAGGAGGTGATTGAAGATGAAAAAAACGAGAAGGATGATAAATACAAGGAAGCTGATAACGTTAATGATATTGCGAAACAAACTAAAAAATGAAAAAAGGAGATGAGAAAAGTCATGGCCTCCTACACACACACACACACACACACACACACACACAGCTTCTCCCCACACTTAACACTTCCCCTTCAAAACACGTACTCAGCTCAGAACTTCCCAAGAGTTAAATGGAGTGTTGTTGCGGCAAAGTTCCCCACCACGCAGTAAATCTTCCTTTTATTGGCGCGTCCTTGAGAGCTTTGCGCCGTAAAATACTAATCATCCTCACTAATCATCTGGAACTCGACAAGAACAAGTACGTGAATAAGTGAACCAATACGGAGTACGGGGAACTTCATTTTTATTATCTTTTTTATTTATTTTTTTTATTTTTTTTATATATTATTATTGTAGTTGTATTTTTTGACTGGAATAAGTACGCGATTCAGTATATGTGAACCAATACTCACTACGGGAAATTTTTTATATTTGTGAATTTCTTGAACTTCGCGTATGTTTTTTATTTATATACACGCATTTATTTATTTATTTATTTATCTATTTATTTATCTATTTATTTTTTACCCTTTGATTTGCTTTCTGTGGGGCATGAACGAATACTTACAGGAGACTTCTTGTTCATTACTTTTTTTTTTGTTTATTACATTTGTGTTTTCAATGTATATTTCTTTGACGTTATATGTATTTCTTTACCAGTTAACTCATTCGCTGTGGGGCATGAACCATCACATACAGGAAACTTTTTTTTTTATTTAATTGATTTTTGTCTATCATATTTGTATTTTTCGTTGTACATTTCTTTGACTTCACATGCTTTATCATTTAACTCGTCTTCTGTGGGCCGCCAAATGACCTCGTTGTTGCGAAAAGAAGTCGGTGCATCAGTCAATCACAACAAACTACTTTCCTCAACCTGAGCACGTAGCGGTGCGAGGTAAGTGCCTTGAAGAACTTTGCCGAGTGATTTCTTTCCGTCCTTACGTGATGCGAGTCACTAACTTTCGGTGTGCTCTTAGTGTGATTAGCTTCCCTTGTCTCCATTAGAGCCTTTTTTTTTTTTTTTATTTATCCTCGTGTCACAGAGGAGTACAGAGAGCCGCGTGCGATTCAGGCCCGACGTAGACACCACATTGTGCCACAGGGATGAGGAGTTGCTAAAAATTTATTCTAAGTTCGTCTTGATGGAGGATGTGGAAGATAAGGAGAAGGAGGAGCAGGATAATCTGCCTTTCGTTAATCTACCTGCAGTTTCCACAACTTATGTCACATCACTTAGACAGCATCGTAGTGACAAGATCACACTTTTTTCTTGGAATTTTGCGTCCTTTTACGTCTTTTTCAATAGCACTACAATTCTATGAAGTGTACTAGTAAAATAATAGTCATAGATATAAAATTCTTTCGTTGCATCTACATTTGCATCAACAGCTACGTAGATTAATCATATTACGTTACTTTCATTTGCACTCTGCTCTGTTTTCTCAAATGCATCAGCGTCTTATCTCGACAATTCTCAAGAATCTCCAAGTGGAAATTATATTTTTCAAAAATGCCTTCATAATTCTTGTAATAATCCTACACCATCAATATAAGAAAACACTCATGAGAATCCGCCTAATCATAATGGCATTTGAACACAATAATGATGAAAAAAAAAAACAAAGCGTCATCAAAACACGGGCTTCTGTTCAACTATTTCCTGATTCTTCTTCTTGGTCAGATTCACCGGAGTCTGGCAGAACACTGAGGCATAACACAACTGTCTGCCCGTCTCCCTTCACTTCCACAGGGCAGACCGACATTTGCTTCCTGCTCAGAGCCCGAGTTTTGGCACGCGCCTCGGAATGAATGGTCGCGTCTTGCCTTTTCTTTTCACCCTCCGCCTTCATCCCCCTTTCATTTATCATTCTTATCTTCCGCCGCTGTTTAGGTTCCGCTCCCTCGTATCCATCACGTCTTATGCATTGGTTGTGTCCGTGCAATAAAGAGGAAATGTGTATAGAAGTTGGCTAGTTAGACGAAGGGAAGGGGATGAAAAGGAAGGATTTGAATGAGGTTGCATAAAGTAGTGATTGTTGGGGAGAGGAGGAGCAGATATAGGGTAAGTCGTGAGTGTGAGAACCATGACTTTGAGGTTGGGAACGGAACTATGGTTGTCTTGGTTAGTTTAATTCGTGTATGTGTGTTGATGGTGGTGGTGGCGTTGGATGGCAGAGTGTGTATGTGTGTTTAATATAAATGATAATGATAATACAGATGATAATGGCAACAACAACATCCACAACAATAAAAAAAAAAAAGACGATAATAACAGGGAAAGAAAATTACGGGAAAAAAATGAAGAAACGAAAATAAGTAGAACATAAGCAACACAACATTCTTCCTCATACAAAACCAAAGGAACACACACTACTAGCGAGTTACCACCACCTCCACCACCACCACCACCCCCTACAGTTACTCAATCCTCAGCGCCACGCCCTTGCCATGCCACACCCAGGCAACCCTGACCACCCTCTACCTCGTCCATCAAGGAACCGTAGGCATCTCATCTGTGGCCTGGTTATTGATACCTTGCCGGCGAATTAAAGCCACACGTTAGTTGTAAATATGTAAAAATGATGTTAGCATGCAGTATTAAGGCAAGGAATTTAATCAGTTCATCAGTCACTCAGTCAGTCAATCAATCAATGTCTGTTACTGTTTTAGATACACGTGTATAGGTCTTATTTACATCCAGGAGCTCTCTTTCGTATCTTATATCTCCTTGTTTTATTGTGCTGTTATTTCCTATAATGTCATTCAGTGGTACATAGTTAAATGTACGCTTCTAAGCTTCACCCTTGATGTTTGTTGTCTGAAATTCTCGTGTATAAGTCTTATCTAGGCTGCCTTCGTATGTTACCTTTTTTTTTTTTGCTGTCTCCTTTTTTATATATATAATTTCGCCCACAAGTGTATGTTTCCATATTATGTTTCTTAGTTTCACACTTGATGTCTGTTTCTGTTTGAAATTCTCATGTATTGGTCTTATCTAGGTTCCTTTCGTATGTCTACTTTTTTTGCAGTCTCATAATTACCTTATGTTGCTATGTCTTGCAATTTTGTTCTGTGGTGCTTAGTTCCATGTCTATTTTTAAGCTCCACACTTGATACATTCATACTAGATGCCCACGAATTCCATACAAACACTTCAATATCGGTCAGGTTTCTTTCAGTCATTCTGTTCTCTGCAATCAGTCATTTTATCGATTAATTTTCCATTTCATTATTATTTTTTTTTCTTTATCAGATGTCCTCGAAGTCAGTAGCTCGATAGCGCTCAAGTCTCTGCCAACAATGTACTTTTTTCTGGCTTAGATTCTGTATCACAAGTCCTCGAAACCAAAGAAAGTACGAGTACCTCAATACCTCTCAGATTACCACCAGTCATTCTGTTTGTGTCACTTAGATAATGTTATCAACCACGATTCCAATGCCACATGTTCGAAATACTTCGATACCACTCAGGTTATCACCAGTCGCCTTTTTTCCTTCGCTGATCCGAGTGTGGTGAGCAGCAGCAGACGAGCAGGGACACGAACACCCAGGAGTCACGTGTCTTGTAAACAGGAGGGACGGGGCTCATCCAACACTCGGGGATTCCTTGCTGGCCCTGAGCGAATATCAGCAACAACACTACCACCACCACCACCACTAGCCGTACCGGTCTCTCCCCAAGGTCGCGGGAACCGGGTTATGTGGAGTAGGAGAGAAGCGCCCCGTCTGGTTTGCCTTCCTTGGGTCTCTCCCGGGTTCGTTTCGCTCCGCCTATGTCGTCCTCACTCAGTCCTAAGGTTACTGAGGCTTTCCCGTTATTTTTTGTCGCCTCTGCCCACGCTGCGCCGTTAACACTTTTCTTTGTCCTTTGTTGATATTCAGAACACCGTAATGTTTGCTTGGACACAAGGAGTAAGAGAATTTAAGGTTGTCTTTCCTAGGCTACGGTTGCTGCTTATGAAAAATTACTACAAAAATAAATAAAAAGTAAGTCTAAACAGTTGGAGATGATTAAGAAAAAAAATGTTTATCAGTAAAGGTATGACTGTCACTTGTGTTAGCTCTTGTTGGTGTTGTGTTTTTGTTGGTCTGAGTAATTCTTCCTTGTCGCGGTATTATCATTGCTTGTATCAGGCTGATTGGCTTTGCCTTGTTGTTTAATGAATAAAGGCATAGAAAGGAAGTCGCGTCATTATAGAATGGAAGGTATGTGGTTAGCGTAGACAGATCGTGAAGACTTCCTATTGATATGTTTAAAACCACGTACTATATATATATATATATATATATATATATATATATATATATATATATATATATATATATATATATATATATATATATATATATATATATATATATATATATACATACACTTCACCCTTCCTCTGATAATATCCTGTATTTTCGTCTCTTCCCCACTTTCCCGAACAATTTCTTCTTTTCCCCCGCTGCTGTATTTTTGTCTCCTTAGTTTCTCTTCTCCAACACGTCTGTTTTTAGCCGTTAACTATATTGTATCTCTTAAAACACTTTCCTTTCCTCTATTACTCTAATAAACTTTCTTCTCATCCTACTTTCTCCTTGAGAACACTGCTTGTCTTTTTTTTTTTTTTTTTAGGCCACTCCATTTATATAAAACACAGTACAGCACACTCAGCCTCACACTTCTGTCACATCAAAACTCGCGGAGGAATACAATGAACAAAGAGTCGCAGTTCCCAAGTTCTCTCCTCACCATTAAGGACGCCAGACCGCTGAGAGAAGGCGTCGTCATCGTCGTTACGCACACCATAAACTGTTCCTCACTCCATGCTACTCGTCGCTGGGAGGAAAAAGAGAGAGACCTCAGGCATTTATCGCTAATTTGGTCTCAAGTGAAGCTACAGTAACGAGTGGAGCGGAGTAAGAGGTGGTGTTCTTGGGAATTCCAGAACTTTATGGTTAGAGAAGATGTGCAGTAAGAGAGAGTAAGGATCAGATTATCAAATTATTTTTTTTTCTATCCTCTCACACTCTGTAAGGAATATTCACACCTACGAGTTTGTGAATAAGGGCTACGGCTTTCTATCTAAAAAAATGTTTATGAGGGAATGGACTGTTTAATTCTAATGGGACTAAGTAAAGCACAGCAAGCGATGAAAGGAAGGTAATAAGTATAGATACCGAACTATTACGGAATAACAAACAAAGGGAAGAAGTAGAAGCATCGTAGGCATCAGCTTTGCAGAACACTTAATTCCAGTGATAGGCAGAACATTAAAAACATTTAAAAACCTAACCTTTACAACCAAATACAACTAACCACACTACTTGCTATCTCCATATCACTTTATTGCCTCCTCGTCCTTCTCCTCTTACTCCTCCCACCACCGCGCTATGCCACAACCAATACAATCCCGCAGCTTTCATCTAGTAGACATAGATTCTGAAGGGAGGGAAAAAGACTATCATCAACTAATTAAGGATATATTTCTTTTGATCTACTTTTTTTACAATAGGTATCCAAGCCGGGGTTCATTAGTTCGAGTCTCTCTCTCTCTCTCTCTCTCTCTCTCTCATTTCAGAAGGTAAAAATTCCGGATCCTGTTTCGAACTCCACTGTGGTTCTAATTCACATGAGCTTCGAATAGAGAAACGGCCGGAGCAAGTGTCCATATCCAGTAATAGATAGCGAGGTGGTGCGAGTTTGCTGCCGTGAGGTCATTGTGCAGTGCCATCTATTGGTGGAAAAAGCTGAAAAGTTCCCTTTGTCCCTCTCCTCCTCCTCCTCCTCCTCCTCCTCCTCCGTTAGTAGCTTCATTTGTCTGAATCCGAATCTGTGGTGAAGCAGTGCTGTGATTTGGTTCGAAACAGGGTACGAGTTTTTTTTTTTTTTTTTAAAGAAGAGTTTTATGTCTGTCAGTGTTGTTCTCTTTCTGTCTCTCTATCTCGCTCCATCGTACTGTGTGCCTTTCCCCTCCTCCTCCTCCTCCTCCTCCTCCTCCCACAAAGCCTCACTACCGCTCTAATATCCGCTTTCTCCTTTGCTATTTCTTCCATCTTCCCTGACCATTTGTCACTCGCTTCCTTTATTCACAACATCTTCATCCACCACCTCCAGTACCTCGGCTTTCACCCCCTCCCCGCTGTTCTCTTCCGTCCCTGCTTCCCTTTCCTGCCTTCTTCCCGCGCTCTCTCGTTTTCCCCCTCCTGTTCTTTACTCTCTCTTACCCCGTCATCTCCGTGTCTCTTTTCCTCACAAATACAGTACATGCCGTTCTTATCTTCTTCTCTTCTGGGTTTGCGTTATCGCCTTTCTTGTTCTTAGCACGTCTCCATTTAACGCCTTCTCTCTCTCTCTCTCTCTCTCTCTCTCTCTCTCTCTCTCTCTCTCTCTCCCATTCACCTTTCTTTCCCTTACTTTGCCTCCTCCTCTCATCCATTCCATCCTTTCACAGCTTATTTTTGCCTAATTTTTCTATGTTTTTTTCTTCTCATGCGACATTTAAGCATCACCTGCCCTTAACTTGCTTCAGTTTTCTTTAAATTTTTCTTCCCTCCTCCTTTAGTTTGTCTCATTTTCCCGCCTTTTTCTTCCCACGCCCTTAGCCAGTTTTCATTTCGTGTCATTTTGTATCTGCTATGCTCGCCTTCTTTCCTTCCTTACCCTCAGATTTTCTTCCTTTCCTGTCCTTTTGTCTCTCGCCTTTCTCTCTCCCACGCCGACCATTCCTTACCTTGCCTCTTTCCTTTCCAGTTCCTTCCTCTCTTACCCTTAACTCCTTTTTTTTCTGCTCTTTTTCTCCCGAGCGCCAACATCTCCGCCTTTTATGCCCTTAAATAACATCTTTCTCTCCCTTTTTCCTTTTTCCGTCGCCCTTAACTTACACCCACTCCTTCCTTCCTTCCTTCCCGCACTCTTAAGTCGATCTTCCTCATTCCCAACTTTCATGCCCTTAACCCTTTCACTGCGACAAGAAACAATTAGCAGCACCAGAAGCAGCGTATGACGTCTTTATAAGCATCTGCAAGAAAGTTAGCGATGAAAAAGAATATATTTTGCAATTTCTTCCCAATTCAGATGTTGAATGTGGCTGTAGAGCAAGTAAAGATGTCTCAAAGTGATTGGTAATTAGGGAAAGGTGTACCAAGTGCTAGAACATTAGGGAGCTTTAAGAGAAGATTAGACGGGTATATGGATGGGGATAATAGATGGAAATAGGTAGGTATATTTCATACAGGGACTGCCACGTGTAAGCCTGGTCGCTTCTTGCAGCTTCCCTTATTTTTTTTATGTTCTTATGTTCTTAAGTGACAGTCAAAGGGTTGAATTACATCTTTCTGTCCCCTCTCCTCCCTTACTTTACGCCCTTCTGCCTGTTCCTTCCCTTCTACACTTTTGAGTCGATCGTCTTTCCTACCAGCTGAGCTTCAACCGGGAGACGCACTTCGAGAACGTGCTCAAGATGCTGCAGTTCCACGCCCGCACCAACCACGACCTGCTGTCCGTGCCCGTGAACCGCACCGCCTGGGTCACCTCCCCAGCAGTCGTCAACGCCTACTACAGCAGATCCAAGAACATGATCGGTGAGTCCTCGGTGAATGTAAAGCTTGCAAAAAGAGATTACCCACTCGGAATCTCAAGTTGAACAGATGTGGAGGCAACGTTTCGGGAATTACAGGAATCACGAGTTTATTCTTGGTAACGTTTCGGGAATTATTGGAATCCCATCTTCAGACCAACACTAAAAAGAAAAAAAAGTAAAAACAATTAAGAGACTAAAAACACTTGCCTTTAAAAGTTTTGTTCCTTTTTTACCATTTAATAACCTTTGCTGTGGTGCCGAAACTAACAATTCAGTCCTTTCTTACTTTACATCATTCCCATTTCGCTAACACGTCTTCACCCTCTCCCACAGTGTTCCCAGCCGGCATCCTGCAGCCGCCTTTCTACCACCCGGCCTTCCCGCGCTCCCTTAACTATGGCGGCATCGGGGTGGTCATCGGGCACGAGATAACTCACGGCTTCGATGACCGCGGCCGCCAGTTTGACAAGAACGGCAACCTGCAGCAGTGGTGGACCCCGAGTGACGTGTCTCAGTTCTACCAGCGCGCCTCCTGCATGCTAGGTAACTGAAGCCCTTTCTTTCTTTTCGGCGCACTCGTTCTGCATCATCTCCAAACATTATACTGGCGAAAAATTGTATAGTCTGTTGTGGAAGTCCTTTCTGTTTGCGCACCGTTCCTTAATCACTACTCGGAACTTTTTATCCTGTTCTGCTGAATCTTCAATCATTATATTGGTTAGAAATTGTTTGATCTATTTTCAATCCTTTAAAGCAGTATGAGTTTTTTTTTTCTTCTTTTCTTTTCTTTTTCTTTTTCTTTTTCTTTTTTTCCTGCAGTACTCTTCGTCAGTCAGCGCCGCTCTCATTGCCTTCTTCTGTTACCTTCTCTTCCTTTTCCTTTTCCAGTAAGACCTAGCCTCCTTCACTACCGCCCTTGTACCACCACCGAACTACTCGTAGGACTAGTGTTTGTCAGCAAGTTTCAATATTATCTTGCCTTCCTTCAAACATCATCACTCGTTCTTACTTATACTATTTACCGTTTCATTATTTTCCTCATCAGTATCGTTAGCACTTCCCTCCAGTCTTCTACTTTCCTTCCCTTCCCTACCTGCCTCCGAGACATCCTTCAGAATCACCCAAAATTTCACAATTACCAGTATCATTAATTTTCATTCTCTTCAACGTGCTTACAAGTACCTCCTCCAGCTCTTTTGAACACACTTAATCACCCACCTGGCACCCTAGTTTTTCTTTGCCTTTCTCCTTTTTATCTTTCCAAAGTTGCTAAATGATCTTTGATGTCTAGCACATTTCAGCTGCAGTTTTTACCATTCACTCATTCCTTTTCTCTTCTCATGAAACTTTCTAACGTTGTTATATAGGACTGCGAAAGTCATGTGATACAGGACACCACTCGAATACATAATTATATCTTAGTCTGCATTTCACCAATCAACTCCACCACTGCCAGCTCTCAACCACCACAATTCACCATCATCGGTTATCATCACCGTTCACCACCACCACCACCACAGCTCACCACAGCTACATACAAAGGATACCCTCAGTCGGTAATAGAAATTTTCCACTGTTCCACTCACTCCCTTCCCTACCTGTTCACGTTTCCACCTTTCTCTTCTGTGTCTGTTCCAGTCATTCTCCTAATTGCCCTGTTCACGTCCCTCCTTCCCGCAGACCAATACGGGGAGTACGAGGTGGACGAGGTGGGGCTCAAGATCAACCCTGTGAACACCCTTGGAGAGAACATCGCTGACAACGCTGGCATCAAGATCTCCTACCAGGTACTGAGAGAGAGAGAGAGAGAGAGAGAGAGAGAGAGAGAGAGAGAGAGAGAGAGAGAGAGAGAGAGAGAGAGAGAGAGAGAGAGAGACTGATTAAAGCTAGTTACATCCAATAACTTCTGTACTCGAAATTGCTTTATATTGCAACCGTAACTCCCCAAACTTTTTTTTGACGGGGGCAAATCATTAACTACTGTGCGTACTTACATTTATCCATTATGTAACGTGGGATTTACTTAAGTGTGTGGGATTTACTTAAGTGCTTTCATCACAATCAAGAAACTACTGTATCTTTTCCTAGTGATGTTAACCTAACCTTACCTCATTCATCACCACCCAATACCGCTTCTACCACCACTCACCATTCACCACTCAACACTCACCACTCAGCACCACCACTGCTCACTATTATCAATTCTCACCATCACAATTCATCACCAGAAATGCATCACCACCACTACTAGAATTCATCACTACTCACCACTCAGCTCCATTACTACCAACTACTACTAACCCACAGTTCATCACCATAATGCATCACCACCACCACCACCACCTGACCCTTGTCCTCGGCTTCACAGGCATACCAAAACTGGAGAAAGAACAACGAGGAGACGGTGACTCTGCCCTTCGTCAACCTCACCCATGACCAGCTCTTCTTCCTCAACTTCGGACAAATCTGGTGCGAGATCAACAGCCCTGAGGCGATGCTGACCAAGATTCGCAGCGGCCAACACTCCCCCAATAGATTCAGGTCCGTCACTCCTCAACGTCAATAGCCATATTCTGAAATCCCTCCGCTCCTCACTTCCACTACTTTCGAAAGGCTTCATATAGTTGAAGCTACACACGGGTTTTCAAGGCTCTTTTTTTTTTTTTTTTTTTTTTTTTTTGTTTTAGTGATAGATTAATAAGTTTTCTCTGCTACTAACAGGAGAAACAGTCTTGAGAATACATACGGCTGGGCATCTATGTGGCCTTTGAAAATAGTCATGGTGAGAGAGTAAAGCGTTTCTGGATATGGCTAAATTGTACTGATGCACGTGTTTGTGGTGGTGGTGGTAGTGCTGCTAATATTGTCCATCGTCAATGCTGCTGCTGCTGTTAAATCGTCTATTACTATTCGTACTTCGTCGAGCTACTACAGCTATGCATCACTCCCACTCCTTCTGTTAGCGCCCAACTACTATTATCACTACTACTACTGCTGCTGCTACTACTACTACTGCTACTACTGCTATTACTGCTACTACTACTACTACTACTACTACTACTACTACTACTACTACTACTACTACTGCTACTACTTTCACCCTATCTCTATTTTACTGCTATTATTGATAAAAAAGATTGGTAGTAATATCATTAGCAGCAATAGTGGTGGTGGTGGCAGCAGCAGTTATTTTTCGCTACTGCCACCATTAGTAGTGGTGGTGGTATTATTCATTACAACCACCACCACCACCATCTCTATCTCTTGTCTCTAGGTTTACTGTGGAATTAGGACAGCAATGCTTTATAACATTGTTTTATTAATCATATTGCATACCACTATGAAAGCCGTAAGATGTAATGAAGATATGAAATAATGAAAATATAAAAAAAGAAGTATAATATTAATGTCAAATAAAAAAGTTCAATATGAATGTCGGATTGTGTGTATGTGCTACGTGTAGCTGAAGCGAAAATCCACTGCCACTCATAGACACTTTCCTCCTCAGGGTGATCGGCACGTTGTCAAATTCCGAAGAGTTCAGCGAAGCCTTCAGCTGTCCGCTGGGGAGCGCCATGAACCCTGAGAGGAAGTGTCGCGTATGGTGAGGTCCCCACGGAGGAGCCACCACCACGCCGCCCGGACTCCAGGCGCTCCATACGCCGCGTGAGGGAACCTGGGAGAGGCAGCGCCTTCCCCCACGTCCCCTCACACCCAGATGGCAGCCGAGCGGGGAGGGCGCGAGGGAGGATCAGAGGAGAAGAGAGAGAGACATCCAACTACAAGGATGAAAACAACGAAGACATTACTAGCCGATGTAGTTGCTCGATCCCTAGTTCTCTCACTGCCACACTGATGAAGACCAAAGAAAAGTGTGTGTGTGTGTGTGTGTGTGTGTGTGTGTGTGTGTGTGTGTGTGTTTGTCGTGCTCAGGTTGCGACAGTGATGTGTTGCCGGGAAGAGCACAGGAACAGTGGACTCAGTAAGACAACGGGAAGCAAGAACATTCCGCCGGGTGGATGCAGTGTTCCGAGAGCTGCACAACTCAATAGCTCCCGCCCTCGTCACCGCCGGCTTGGGCACCACGCGGGCGGAGACGCAGTGACGGGGCTTGAGAGGCTGAAGAGGAGAGAATCAGTAGCGGTCGGGCCGTAAAGGGCGTGAGTATGCCTGACGAGCCGTGACAGGGAAACCGGTGCTGAAGGTGGTGGTGTCTGCAGTGGTGATGGTAGTAGGCAGGGATGGAATTGGTAGTTGCTGTGGTTTTGGTGGAGGTAGTTTTGGTAATTGTGGTTGTGGTGGTAATGGCAGTCTAGCCAGCCTCCCTTTCTCTCCCTCCTGCCCCACCTCGCCCTGCCCAGCCGGTCCTCCCTCCCCGCCCTCTCCCAATCTACGTAACTACAGTACGAGTATTTAACCAAGTGAATTGTCGTTTGTAAAATAATGACGACTAACTACTCTAATACCATTCCACCCCCTCTTCCCTCTCCTCTCTCCCCATACCCTTCAACCGTCGCCTCCACCCCTTCCCTCCCGTCATCCCGTCCCTCCCACCTTCTCCCCGCCAATCATCTCGCCCTCAGCCGGCCGCCCCCTCACCCACCTGTCCGGTATTAATAATAATAATAGTAATAATAATAATAATATTGTACATTCATCCTGTTGGTGTTAAATAGTGAAGATTTATAAAACTATCAGAGCATTTAAAGTATATAGTTAAATGTTATACTAGACGTAGGTGTGAGAGAGAGAGAGAGAGAGAGAGAGAGAGAGAGAATGATGATGAATGTGCGTGCTGTGATAGTGAAAGTTGCGAAGTCTTTGTTCTGCTCAAGATTTACATATAAAAATAAAAAATAACAACAACAACAATAATAATAATAATAAAATAAATAATAATAACAATAGTCAGTCCATGTACATCTTAAGTCAATCAATCACGTGGAGCTTCGAACCTCACCTTCCCCTGACCCCATATCCGTGTCCGTCTGTGCGCGGAGTGTACATTTTCCCTCCCCGTGTATGTGTGAGTGTGCGTCAGGATTATATGATATTTATTTGTGTCCGTGTGGGCGAGAGCAACAGGCGCCGCAGCCTGTGGTGATATCAGGTTCAGTAGGACAGGACAAGAAGTAGCAAGTTCCAGTTTGATAATGTTAGATCTAAAAGAGATGAGAAAAAAAGAAAAGACATTAGAATAAAATATGAAATGAGGGTGTCAAGATTGATAAAGTGATATTTATACTAGAGATGGGAAGAAACAGTAGGATAAATACAAAAATGTGTTCAGGTATGATAAAGTTCGATGTAAACAAGAGATGGGAAGAAACAGTAGGACTGAAGACAAAATAACGGGTTGAAGCTTGACAGTGTTCGATTTAAAAGAGGGAGAAACTTGAGTGGTGGATGAGCGGAAAAAGACTCAGTAGTCAGGTTGGTAGTGCTGAGTCAATGGGGAGCTTGAAAAGATAAGACAGATCTATGGATGGTGACGATAGGTGAAAATAGGTAGGCATGTTTTATACAGGGACCTCCGAGCAGTTTATCACGTCTTGTATCCTTGTAGCAGAATCCCACGTTCACTTCCATTGTAACGTTTCCTTCAATCTTAAATCCTCGGATCTAATGCCAAACTTCTTACAAAATCTCTCAGTTGATATTCTTTAGCAGATCAAAGGACTTGGCCTTTCAGTATCACATCATGTTAGTCATATTCTGAATACCTTTTCAGAATTTTAAGTTAAGGTTGATATTTTCACAATTTTGCGTTTAAAATCATAATTACTCATCCATCACATCTGCATATCATTGACTGTCGTGACTAAACAATTAGCAGCTTCATGAGCTCAAAAGTTATGTGTAGTACTTAATGGGTTAAGACAAAGAAATGGAACTAATTACGGAGAGTGACATAAGACAGAGCAGACTGCGTTGAAAGCTAATAAATGAGAACTTAAAGTGCTCCTTTCCTTGCTGTGGTACTGTTACCTGATTATTAATGTGATATTAAGTACAGGAGCCTAAACTAACCTATTGCTGTGGAATAACGGACAGCAATCCAACCCCATCTCTTGAGTGGCCTCAGTACCACAGGCTTCCGCGCCCTGTTTTCTCTTTCCACACTACGCGGACTTGAGATCTCGAGTGCTCGTCCATACGTAACCCGCTCAGTCTTGCCCCACCCCGCCACACCTTTTCACGTTATGCTCCCGCGTCCCTGTGTACTCTCCCTGCTCCCAGAACACCGCCCTGCCCTCTTGTCCACCAACGCAATAATTTCCACGGCAACGGTCATCAAGTGTAGATATTTCTTATGTCAGTGTTGTTGGAATGCGGGAGGAGAGTGTGTGTAGAAGTGTTTCCCCAGGAGTGTGTGTAGAGAACGTGTTTCCTAGAATGGTTTAAGGCAAGTGTTCCCTAGAAGGATTTAGGGGGATGTGCTCCCTAGAAGGGTTTTAGGGGATGTGTATTCCCCACAATAAACTAACTCTTAATGCTATCTTTTAATACCCAATAGAACGCATCTTCCATTCTGTACGTCGCGCCCTTCCTGTGTCACAGCAATGACTGAAGCCTGTTTTTATAAGGGTGATCATACAACTGGGCCGGCACAATAAAGGATGATAAAAGGGAACAATGGGATGGCTAGCTAGGGGAAACTATAGTGTGGCTATCCAGAGGTGCAGCAGGAGTGTGGGCAGTATATGTGTGGGAGGTATAGTGTGGCCATCCAGGGTCAGTAGTAGTCTAACCATCCAGTAGGGGAACTGTTGTGTGGCCATCCAAGGACAGAGTTGTATTCTAACCATCACTAGAAGGACCAGTGTTGCCATCCAGGGGGACAGTAGTTGTGTAACCATCCAGTAGAAGGACTAGTGTTGTAGCAGGCTAAGCAGCATGAGTTTGGCCATTCAGTCACCAGTACCAGCACCAGCAGTAGAGTGGCCAGTCAGCCACCAGCAGCAGTAGAGTGGCCAGTCAGTTACCAGCACCAGTAGCAGCAGTAGAGTGGCCAGTCAGACACCAGCAGCAGCAGTAGAGTGGCCAATCAGCACCACCAGCAGTAGAGTGGCCAGTCAGTCACCAGCAGCACCAACAACAGTAGAGTGGCCAGTCAGTCACCTGCAGCACCATCAGTAGTAGAGTGGCCAGTCAGTCACCAGCAACACCAACAGCAGTAGAGTGGCCAGTCACCAGCACCAGCAGTAGAGTTGCCAGTCAGTCACCAGCAGCACCACCAGTAGTTGAGTGGCCAGTCACTAGCACCAACACCAGCAATAAAGTGGCCAGTCAGTCATCAGCACCAGCAC
This sequence comes from Scylla paramamosain, assembly GCF_035594125.1. Taxonomy (NCBI): domain Eukaryota; kingdom Metazoa; phylum Arthropoda; class Malacostraca; order Decapoda; family Portunidae; genus Scylla; species Scylla paramamosain. The sequence continues at coordinate 37,415,847 of NC_087151.1, read as the reverse complement.
CAGCAGTAAAGTTGTCGGTCAGTCACCAACAGCACCACCAGCAGTAAAGTGGCCAATCACAAGCACCACGACGTTTACCTGGCATATGGATATTCACTTTTCTACAACCGTCGCCTTCTCTTCGCCTTAAACGAACCATGGCACCACGCACACAGAAGCTTCGAGGATCAGTCTTGTGACATGTGAACTACAACAGTGGCAATATTTCTGTTGAGGCGTATTTCATACCACACCATCCTTCATTACCAAAAAACGAACGAACGTGTCTCTTGTGTTTGTATCCTTGGTCAACATACTGGATTGCGATTCCGAGGCGTGGGTCGCTCAAATTGTAAACTGGCGATCCTGAACCATTTCGTAGGGGTTGAAGTAGAAGAGCTTGTCAAGGCCGTTGTTGGTTCTTTCGCAGGTCTGGCGAGGTACTGTGATGGGATCGTCCTTCTGCAGCGTCTTGGTCATGTAGGTGGAGACGCGGCGCACCAGCGTGTCGATCTCGTCTTGGTAAGCGTACTCGGCGAACACATGGCAGATCGCCTGGATGAGGAGCGAGCCCTTCTCCGGGTGGCGGTGCGACAGCTCGCCTGGGGATGTGGAAAAGATGGAGTACATGTCCGAGTACCGCTGGAAGCCCACCTGAGGCATGGCAAGGATTCGGTTAGTATCGGTCTCGTAGTGACCGGGAAGAGTGCTGCCGCTTACTTGTGCTCCTTCCTTAGTTTGCTCCTGATCTATTATACCCGAGGACAGGGAGGCCAGTGACGCTTGCCGGCTTTTTTCCTCAATATGCACAAACAGCTGGTTTTTGTCTACGCCATGTCCAACAAAAGTGCTGAAAGAAAGTTTTCTAATATACTTCCGCATGAACTCGCTGACTTGTTCTTTGACTATTCTTTCCATTTGCTCATTGTTAAGTTGCAGCTGTTCAGGCGATGTCCTTTCCCTGCCTGAAGTAATTGCTCGGCTGCGGCAGAACTGCAGAATGAATATCTTTGGCTTGCCCTGCAGGAAGGGACAGTTAATGTTGTCAAAAATCTTGTACACATCAAGCAGGTCCACTTCCTGGTTGTCCGAAGTCACGAAGGTCTTGGGGCCTGTGCCGTGACTCATCAGGATCACCACACATGAACACAACACTTTATGTTTTAGCTCCTTCGCGAAGAGCCCCAGTTTCTCCATGAAGGTCTTTTTAGTGATGTAGCCCGACAAGCAGTAACGGCGGCGACGGTGGAAGGGATCGTAACCCAACTGCTGGAAGAGGTTAATCATGTTGTCAAAGTCTTTCTCGGATCCCACTCTCTCACTGTACTCGTCATTCTTGAATTTTGAAAAGTTGTACACAAAGACCAGGCCTCGAGGGGTAGAGTCGTTCCTATAGGCGCCATCACCCTCCCCATAGACCTTGGTGTACTTGACAGTGAACGACGTCTTCTTGGGGCGCCGAAAGTAGTTCCATCCCCTCCCGCCGCTCGTGCCCCTGGCGGTCTCATCGAAGGTGATTTCTGGTGATCGTTCCTGAGAGGTGGCCGCGTCGGTGGTAGACGGACGAGTCTGACTCATCAAAATATGAGACTCACTTCTGTGCCTGCTACCAATCGAGCCTCGACTAGGATTGAGGCGTGGCCCATCTTCTATAACAATGGAAGGCATAGTCCTAGAGTGCTTTCTGGACACGTAGAAACAACCCGCTAACCCTCCATCACCGCCATCGTTGCGCTCGTCATCTGAGGCTGCGTGTGACTCGCCAGCTTGGAGTGAACAAGTCTCGTCCTCCGAGAATACTGAATCATCCGAGTCGGTGTGAGAACTGTTGGACTGATCTGATTTTTCCAGGTATAAATTCACCTCACTCTCCTCTTCACCATTTTCCTTTTGTTGTTGTTGCTGCTGATGATGATGATGTTCCCGGTGCAGCTGATGCTGTAGATGGTGCTGCTCATAGTGCTGTTCCTGCTGCTGTTCCTGTTGTTGTCGTTGCTGCTGCTGCTGCTGTTGCTGCTGCTGCTGCTGCTGCTGCCGTTGTTGTTGCTGAAGCAGCTGCTGCTGCTGTTGGAGCTGCTGCTTTCTCTTCCTCTTGTTTTTCCCTAAGGAATCACGGGTGTTCTTCTCTCTTAGTTTTTTGCTTCTTCTCAGAGTGAAAAAATCGGCGAAATCCCTCATCATCTGCCTGAAGCTGAGGCTCATGGGCCCTCAGCGAAGACCTACGACGCCCCACCTGTCAGGGGAAAAATACAATCAGTTTGATGCTTCGTAATTCCCTTAAGGAGAATCCTTTACCTGCTATATATCTCTTATCACCGTCCTACACTGAGGCCATGCAGTGTTGCTTGCTCCCCATCCCCGTCTGCTCGGTTCACTGAGGTCAGGAGCACTTGACGAGAAATTCCCAATCAAGGAAAAATACCAGAGGAAAGAACTATTGTTACACCTAACAGTATGCCAAACAAAAGCAGCAGGTGACAGCCATGTGGGTGGTGGCCGCGGTGATGACGCAGTGTGTGCGTGAGATGCGAAGAGCCGCAGCCGATGTGTATTAACAATGCTATCTGAATTCTGGGAATGAAACACCGAAGGGGAGGGTAGGGAGATGCGGAGACCAGTTAGGGAGCGACGGGCACGGGAGTAGGAACAGAAAGGCTCAGTGGAGGGATGGTGAGCATTGGAAGGTTACGTCACACAACCACACACACGTTTCGCACACCCACATCTCCCCCCCGCCCACACACATCCTAGATGAGTAAGCATGCAAGGCTCACACAGCCCCTCGAGTTCTCACAACCTCTCGTCCACGACCACAATCAGCTTCATTTTTGCATTCTACAAACCCCGACCACGCCCCTGGATCTCTACACTAGTAATCCGAATATCCTGATCTGTGAGAAACCTCACCCTGCACCACCTCCTCCTGCACCTATCTCCTATAGAGACTCTAGTCCTCCTGCCAATCTCCTAATACCACCAGCATATCATTGAAGATAGCTAACCATCATTCTGAGATCATTTATCCTCTCAATTCCACTGTAGTAAGCGAGTCATCACGTGAAACGAGCCATGATCAGATGGAAGTCAGGTTTTATTGTACTTAGATACCTGACACCTAACGTGGAAGAGCTGTAAACATCTACCAGATATTTAGCATTACTCAAATACTAAACTGTCTATATTGGTGTCACATAGCGAGGCAATACAAAAACAATATATATATATATATATATATATATATATATATATATATATATATATATATATATATATATATATATATATATATATATATATATATATATATATATGAGGAGACTGGCCTAGGGGAATAAAAAGGTTATATTAAATGAAAAAAAAAAAAAACACTCACTGAAGGTGCCAGTCCCCAAACAGTGTAGTCGAAAGGGTTATCCAAAATTTAAGCACAAGTGTCTTGAAACTTCCCTCTTGAAACAGCTGTGAAAGATAGAAACAAAGAGAGAGGAAGGTTGTGACGCAGACAGACAGACAGAGCGGATGACGCAGACAGATGGGTAATCTCATCCTCATTGTAATGCTAGCATAACCATAACCTAATGGACATCAGTACCCACTCATCCACTCCATGAAGCGTGTCCGCCTTAACACCGGACACAAGTGGTTGTGCTAATCACCAGTGTGTTCCCGGGCGTCTGTGACAGTGCTAAGTGTACCGATAAGAGAGATAACACCGCGCATGTGACTGACAACAAACCAGCACTACCATCACCACTATTACTGTCCACACTAGTATCTCAGTCACTGCCACCATTACCATCACCAGTACTACCACCACCTCCACTATCACTACCACTCCAATAGTAACACCATCTCCACTGCCACAATCATTATCCTCGCCACTATCTTAGCCATCACCCGCACGACCATCACCATCATCACATCATCTCCACTATCATCACCACCCCCACCATTAACATCCTCACCACTTTTCTAACCACCATCACCACCACCACCACCACCACCAGCACCTTTCCTATCACCATCAGCACCCTCACCACCAACCCATCACCAACACCTTCATCATTCCTCCTCCTGCCATCCATGCTATCCTATCTCTGTAATCAGTAGTTAGTTGTTTGGTAAGTTCCACCACCACTGCTACCGCCATAAACAACACCACAATCACCAGCTCTTCTCCCGCCCCCACCACTATCACCACTAACATCCGTATAGTGGTGAGGTGGGGATGGGAAAGGGGGGTATGGAAAGGCATGCGATAACGCTTCCCTTGGTGTTGAATACAGGAGTGTGACTCATAAATCACCTGTCCGGCAAGAGTCTACCTAATTGGGTAGTGTGACTGATGAAATACTAATAACAAATCTATGTGTTAGTATAAGTGAGCAGTAATAACTAACCCTTTCAGTGCCTTTTTTTAATATTCACAGCACTGTAAAAAGTTGTTTGCATAGACACCTAGGAGAGAGATAGATAGATAGATAGATAGATAGATAGATAGATAGAGAGAGAGAGAGAGAGAGAGAGAGAGAGAGAGAGAGAGAGAGAGAGAGAGTGTGTGTGTGTGTGTGTGTGTGTGTGTGTGTGTGTGTGTGTGTGTGTGTGTGTGTGTGTGTGTGTGTGTGTGCGTTACTTCTCCCACTAAAACATAAATAAATACGAAAAAAACTTAGTGAGCCCGGATCGAACTCGCCACATTTAGGCCACCACCTGAGATTCTCGACTCGAATACAAAGCGTTATTACTAAAAGGGAGATCCGGTGCAATTATTTCCTGGAACATCACCGAGAAAACAGAGGAAGAGTAACCAATATCAAGACGGCGACGCATGAGACTGCAAGAGATACACGTTTTTGTTTTGTTTTCCGATAAAAGTGACGGCAAGAGGAGAAAGAGAAAGAAGAGGATGAGGAGGAGGAAAATCAGACGAAAAGACGACGGCAACTATCGATCCATTTCAGAACTACATGCACAAGATGACAACACGACATATAGGAAGGTTTTTTTTTTTTTTTGTCTGATTCAGATGAAGAATTAAAGCAAAACTAAGATAAGACAGCAACAAAGAGGTACACGAAAATGATAATGAGTGTGTGGTTGACTGAATGACTGACTGATTGACTGATTCACTGATTGACTGACCAATTGCCCGATTATTGAATGTTTTTTGGAAGGGTTTTCACAGACACGTGTTGACATACGAAAGACAGACATGATGAACCCCTTTTACAAAATAGTAGGTTAAAAATGCACTATAAAGTATTGCTCAAATCAGATCCTCTCTTTCAGTCTTCGCTGGAATTTCTTTAGGTATTTCTTTTCGAAGCGTTGTGACAGATGAGGATAAATATGATTAATCGTCTCACGCAATGAAAAATCAACACACACAAAACAAAAAACAAAAAAGCAAAAAAAAAAAAAACACTTTAATCCAGTCGTTCAGTATTCTAGTTCAATATGCTCTCTCTCTCTCTCTCTCTCTCTCTCTCTCTCTCTCTCTCTCTCTCTCTCTCTCTCTCCAGTGGCACGCGTTGCAGTGCAGAAGCATCTACGAGTAAATCTTCTTACATAACAAAGCTAAAAATGCACTAAAGGAGAGGTGAGTGAGGACGAAACCGAGTGGCGAGGTATGTTCCCTTGAGGAGGAGTTGGTTACACACTAGTTTGGCGGGTGTGCGACGGCGGATCCGGGTGACGACAGCGGCGGCAGGAATCAGGAGCGAAATAAATGCTAAGAGACGTACGCTAGGTCCCAGATAGCCTCATGTTTGGAAGGATAGGTTGATGGAAGAGGAGGAAGGAAAGTTCAAGAGAAATGTATCACGTTTAATAAAACAAATTGTTGGAGGAGGAAAGAAAAAGTAGAATACAGTTGAAATGCGCGGGAAAAAGGGATCTGGACTACTTTTCATTGTAATTTTTATTGTTGTTGTTGTTGGTGTTATTGATTCCACCTTGTTCTGCTAATTTGAAAAAGGCTTCTAACCCTTAAATTGTTTCACATTAATTGGAATACACTGATGGACGAGAAAAGAAGAATAAAGTTCAATACAACTGAAATGCGCGGGAAAGACTGAATACACCTAGAGAAAAGATAGCGTGAGATCTGATTTTTTTTTTCTTTTTACTTATTCATTTATTCCACCTCGATCCATTAGAGTAAGGCTTCTACTACGGTGTTCAATATACGTATCAGTGTATCCTCGTGCTGTATACTGCACACATGTTCCTCCGATATACAGGCTCGTCAGAATATTATAGGAATATCAAAGAACAGGTAGACGAATTAATGAGTTAGAATACGTGAACTGGTAAGTGAGAAGTCTGTTTCGAGAGCATGAAGTATTAAACTATATTAATGTACTTTTTTTTTTTTATATAGTTAGGTTCATTCATGTGTGTGTGTGTGTGTGTGTGTGTGTGTGTGTGTGTGTGTATACTAAACCTAACCTAACCTAGCCTAGCCTAAGAGCCGCACCACATACTTGAACAAGACGCAGCACAACGCACACCAGATCAGCAGCGATGCAGTAAATCACGACACACAATAAGCATATCGCATTTGTTTTGTGTCCTAAAGAAATGAAAGACACGAAAACTTACTAGTGTTTGTCGTTGCACAACAAGGTCAGGTTGGCGAGGGAACTACCAAGGAGGACGAGGGAGTCTAGCAGGCGCCGGGGAAGGTGTGTGCTCCACCTAAGGAAAGTGAGAGTTAAGCGGATCACACAAACATCACTCACTTCAGCTGTTCTTTGTCGTATGTCAGTATAAGTTAGGTTAGGGTAGGTTAGATTAGGTTATGTTAGACCATAGGTAAATTTGGAGACCTAAACACACAAGACAGCTTCTAAGCACTTCTGAGTCAGAGATAAGAAACAACAACAGGTGAAGCAAGACATGTAAAGGTACAGAAGCACCAAAGACAGAATGACGCGTACGTGAGTGAGGAGGCAGACGACTGGTGTGGTTCTATACGGGGTACATGTACTGACTGACTGACTGACCTGTCCAAGACTCCCACGGTGGGTCATGACGCTAAAGGATCTGCTACGCCCAATCCCCCTGCACTGGCAAGTTTTACTCCCTAACGCTCCCACCACTAGTTGTTTGGTGCAGCTTCGAGAAAGCGAGTTGTGGCTCCGCAACAACAAAGAACTTGGTCAGGGAAACAGAGACAATACAGTAGCAACAACAAAGGACCCAGTAAGGGGAACAGACTGAGGCTACAGTAACAACAAGAAATGAATCAGTAAGGAAAACAAATTACGACACTTCATTAGTGAGAACAAAGAAATAAGGGAAACAAACAGAGATCTTAGAGGGCACTTATATTATACAAGTGTGTGTGTGTGTGGAAATCTGGAAGAGAGAGCACCGTTATCACCTTAAAAGCAGCAACAAGGAGCTTAGGAAGGGGAGAAAGGCGAAACGCTACAGCAGCAACAACAGGGAACTCAGTAAAGGAATTAAACAGATCTGAGAAGACATTTAAATTGAAGAAGGTGCGTGTATGGAAGGCTGCATGGAAAGACACTGTTATCAATAAGGTAAGATTTTTTTTCCACATCTGTTACCATCCTCATAGCGCTGTTACGAAACAAAAACACATTCATAGATACTCACATACACTCCATCACTAACCAATCAATGATCTTATGATATCAACACTGAAAAATTGAGAGTGGATAACATTATTTCACTCATGTTATTACTTTCACCTTAAACTCCACAACACAACCATTTGCTTGCACTTCATCGCTAACTATATTCAACATAGCATTAAAGAGAATCAATCTAGCGGAGAACTAATCTAATTAATAAGGGAAGTGCATTTTGTTTGTAATTACCACTCTCACTCTGCTCCACAACACAAACCACTCTCTTGCATTCTAACGCTATCAATATCCAACGTAGCATTACGAAGAACTAACCTAAAGAAAAAAAATACGAAGATGTTAATACGAGTATATATTGTCTGGAATTATCACTTTCACCTCAACTGAAACCACTCGCTTACGTTCTATCACTAATTATATTTAACGTAGCATTACGGAAAACCAGCCTTGCGGAGTCACCAACCTTGTATTGCTCAAGTAAGACGTTGCACATGTGGCTAAGCGACAGATTGGTGACGAGGGGACCTGTGTTGCCTTTAAGGGGACTCGAGTGGCAG